>NW_017308692.1:54271-63208 GCF_000935625.1 Nanorana parkeri
TAAAAAAAAAAATATATAATATTTAAAGAAAATTGAAAAAGTTAGAAAAAAACATTTTCGGTTTCGGCCAGCCTTTTTTTTTTCCTTTCGGTTTTGAAATTTTCATTTCGGTGCACCTCTAATGTATATACACAAACACTGTGTGGATGTTTGTCTATGTGTTCAGGTACCTGGCTAATGGTACTTAAACAGCAAGTGGCTCAAAGGACTGGCACCCAGTCCTCACGGATACCATGTACAACTGCTGTAACAGGAAGTTGAGGTAACAATATAGAAGGTAGTCAAGGCAGTCCATGCGTGTATATATACAATTATATAATTTTTTTTACACTGGTTTAAGGTCCAATTTAAGTCATAGGGTTATAGGCATGGTACCAATAACCTCTAATTTATAGACTTGCCTCCACTTTCTGTTAAAGCGGTTACTTAGATCTTCGAAAAATATTTTGCATGAAAGAGTGTTCATTTGACTTTGTATTAGTTGATGAAGTCAAATTGACAATCGATTTTGATCATAGTGATGAAAAAACTCAAAGGAGCAGGATGGAGAAACTCCATTTATTCCAAACTCAAACTTTAACCCCTTCGTGACGGAAGACGTACACTGTACGTCCAGCCACAAAGGGACCAAATGACTTGTCACGTACACTGTACGTGACGAGTTATTTGCTTCTTTAGAGGGCTGTTAAACGCTGAGAATCAGCTTTTAACATTCATTAATGGCTGCCCTTACTACAGAGGCATTCATTAATGAAAGGGTTAACCTTTTTCAGACACCCGATACCTTAATATCGGGTGTCTGAGAGTCAAAGCAGAGGGACACACATGCCGGCTTTTGCTGGCATTCTGACAGCTCGTATAGATCGAGAGAGATATCTCTCTCAAGCTATACTGGCTTTTTTTTCTTTTTTTCTTTCATGAATAGATACATAATGTGTCTATTCCTATAATGTATCTATTCCACAAACAAAATTTCGATTGACATCGTCCAGTGTGTGATGGCATTATCTTTCATACCAATGTTCATTCAGAAATCTGTTAGTGTATGGCCAGCTTTACACCTATTGCACTCTGTAAACAGCTCTCAGTAACAGAGCTGGTCTGACACACTTCCTCCTCTTTTCTGTAGAACAAAACCTGTGTTTTACAACGTGCTATGCCAGCATGTTGCAGTGGTAACAAAGGCAGAAAGCAGCATTTTCACTAAGAGAAAATAGTATTTTAATAATTTCCAAGCAAAAACATGCAGGCGCAGAGATTAACCACTTCCGGGCCGCAATACGTCTATAGATAGTGGCCCGCAGAAGTGGTTCAAACAAGAACACGGCTGCTACTGCAGCCATGTTCTTGGTGTCATTTTTAACAGCCAGCGATGGCTGTTAATGTAAAAGCGATCTGGCGTCTATACAGCCACCGGATCGTTTGTACAGTGCGGCGCCCTCCCCTCCCCCCCACACCTGCCGTCAGTTTCCCAGGGCTCCGCTATCCCGTGTGGCACCCAGGACCGGCTCGGCGGGTCTCCCCTTCAGCCGCTGATCTCTCCTCTGATCACTGGACCCGGAAGTGATGTGTATTACATCACTTCCGGTGTCACTATTTACATTCTCCGGCTCTTAGAGCCAGGAGAAGAAGCTGAGAAAGCTTATCTCTGCTTCCTCAGCTTCTTTGGGGTCCCTAGGTGACATTAGGAGTCTGATAGACCCCTGATGTCTCTATAAAGAGGACCTGTCACATGCTATCTGCTATTACATAGGGGGCTTGTTTTCCCCCGATGTGATAGCAATAAGGTTAGTGTAAAGAAAACAAAAAGTGTTTCAAAATTAAAATAATTAAAGTTACATATAAGTAAAATATAAAATGCAAATACATTTTTTTTTAAAGTCCCCCGCCCCCTAAGTGCACATACACATGCAAACACACGTTGGTGCGCCTATGTGCGAAAACGACAATTTTGCTACACATGTTACATATCGCCGCAAACGTTGGAGTCAAAGCAATAATTCTAGAGCCATTAATTACTGTTAGCACTAAACTGATGAGTAGTAAAAGCGTTTAAAGTGTTCCCTATGGGAAATTTGGGGTATTGAAGTTTTTTGCCGCTTAACGGGCGAACACAATTTTAAGGCTTGACATGTTTGGTATCTATTTACCCGCCGTGACCCCATCTTTCATATTTCACCAATTTTGGGTATTATTTTATGTTTCTGTGCACTACATTTTAATTTAGCTTATTTTTTCCTAAAAATACTGGTTTGATAAACATTTGCGCAAATACCATGCAACATAAAAAATTACAACTAGCATTTATTTTATTCTACAGGCCCTCTGCTTTCAGAACATATATCATTATTTGGGGGTTTGAAAACTTGACAGAGGATCTAACCCCACTCCATTCAAAACAAAAAGAGTTTTGCCTTTATATACACTTTTTCAGTGGTTCCTTCATTGCTTCCTTTTATTATTTAAAGGTGGGCAACTAATAGAAGACAATAATGACGTTGGTGTCCTCGTCATGTGAATTTAATTCCTGTTGTTGAAACTGCAAAAAAAATATTCTCCAGCTCATTACAAATCATGCAGTACTGTGAAGGTTTTGGAAGCAAAAAGCACCAGCCACACAGCTTATAGCAACATAAAGAAATCAGTTTTGGGATGTTGAAGACAACCTTTCCTGAGTTAAACATGGAGGCTCAGAAAGAATTGAAGTCAGCATAACAGAAGTGGGTCAGCATAACAGCCAAAAAACTGACATTTTCAGAAAGAGGTTAGGAAACTATACATGGACCAGTACTCATATTTTAGCTTTTACAAACTCATCAAGAGTAATAAAATGGCAAAAATCTATTCTGGTGCTTGTGGCATAACCAAAAGCCTAGGCATTTGATTATGCAGTTTCTTCTGTAGTTCCTCCTATCCCCCGATCTGGACTGTTTTTCCCACCTTCAAAGATTATGTAACCAAATGTATAAGCAATTGGTCATGTAACCGGCAATGAAGTAAGTCTGAAGTAGCATTTTCTCCAGGAAAAGTAAATATTTCAGTACTTCTATCACTCTTGTATTATGCGTCCCAGCAAGATTTGTTACATTGACAATATAGCTTAGCATAATAATGTCAACCTACAAAAATGTTAGTCCTTTCACCATATCCTGTATAATAATGTCTGTTATTTGCTCTCCCATCATCATAGGGAATCATAGGGAAAAAGTCAGCTGTATGTGTATTTATGAGCATATATTTTGTGAAATGGCTGTGCATTCTTTAGCATGCAATAACTCGTCAACATGCCATTGTGTTTTCAATAGTGTTTCACAAAGGAGACCTTGAAATTCTCATTGATGAACAGGGCAAAATTCAAACTGAACCAATAAGAAACATTTCTGTCACAGAATCCGTTTGTGCCGAGGGATTATCTCCCAGCAGTGTTAAAAAAGGTATTTAGACACATTTTATATTTTAAAAATGCTGTATTAAAGTCATGTTAAACTATTAAATGCAAATGTACTTTTTTTATGGTATTACGCTTTGTTAGAATATGCTCCTATGTTCATAACAATTGTGTAATTAACAATGTCATATTCTGCTCATTTGATCTAAATACTTGTTTTATAGTTGATGGCCTAGAGACTACAATAAATCCCCAGGGGTCCCAAAATAGGCCCTGTATAGAATGTGCTTTTTTAGGGTGCTTTGATTTCAATGAAAGACAAATGGATCCTTGAATAGGGGTTTGATATATTTACCAAAGGAATATACGTGGACAATAAGAAATAACTAAAAGGGAGAGGAAGGGGATAAGGGGAAATAGAAGGATTGGATCTACTTGTTATGCTGGCATAATCCTCACTTAAAAATGGCTCTGCCCATTTTTGAATCACAACCAGTTGCAAGTCTGGAGCAAATCACATCCTTATTCCATCACTAAAGAAGCCTTGTCTAATGGGTAAAAAAAATTAATCATTCTCCTTTGATTCATATAACTGAAAGCGGTAAAAACAGACAGATATAGGGAGACTTGCACTTTTTTCCCCGCTAACTGGCCCCAATATCATGTGTGCCCTCCCAAATACCTCACGGGGTCATCATTATCTAAGTGGCTTTTCCCAACAGAAGATCAGTCAGTAACACTGCTCAGCCTGGATTTGATAGTTTGTTTATGTATATCCAAATCACAATCCTATCTGCAGCCTGGTTGTCCCAAAAAAAAAAAAATCAGTTTTACATCAAAGTTGAATGGAGATCAATTTTGCAAGCTCCAATAGGCTCCAAAAGTAATGCTTCATGTCTCCCAGTTGCAGACATCTCTGCAGCGATCTGGGCAGAAGCTGTACTATGGGTGCTGACTGATGCACCCTGACACAAAGCCTTTAAACAGGTTATCATCCTCACCTTCAGAAGAAGAGGAACTACCAGAGGGAACAGACACAACCTCTCTGTGTGTGTTTTGAATGCCTCATTCCTGAAGGTTCCTCTTTTAGGCCTGTAACCTGACAGGGTTCTGGCGCTCGTCTTGCCTGAGGCAAGAGCTGATCAGCAAATCTTTGCAGGGATTCATGAAATACTTAATCAATTATACCACTTGTAAATTGTCCACTTCTCTGTCTCTCATCGCTTCCATGAAGCATATTTCACATTCAAACCTCCCTGGTAGGGCGGGATTAGGACAGGCAGAGCATCCTCTAGGCGTGGTTGGGGGTGTCTTCTCGAGGGTGACTCTGGCTAACCTCCTTGGTAATGGTGACTAGAGTAGCGCTCTTCTCTGGACGAAGTGGGGCGCTAAAGAAGAAGATTTTCTCACATCTCTGGTAGGAAGGGAGGATTCCTTGACTGATCTACAAGGGCTGCATAAAAAAAGACACAGATCCAAAAATCGAAGATACAGCATACACCTTGCGCTGTAAACGCATCAGCACAGACGTAAACGTAGGTGATCACCTACCTTCTCTGACAAAGCTGGTCTGCAGGGGGTTGGCTTATCAGACAGCATCCTTATGAAAATAGCAAACATTAAGCCACAGGTCCAACAGAGAACAGGCAGACATGGAATAGCAAGAAAAGCAGGAGCACAAATACCCGAGCAACAGTATCCACACAGATGGCAACCAGGCCCGAGGGACAGCGTACCACACAGTTTGCAGCAGGCCCGCCATGTCTGCAGTGCTGTCCCTTTAAATAGAGAGGCTTTGTGATTCTCTGACTGGCCCCCCATCAGAGGCCACCTGGAGCGCATCCCTGCATTCCACAGGTGCACTTCAGTGGCCATGTGCATTCCACCGATGGCATCAGCTCATTTCTAGGGTTTTACCCTGATTAGCAGCCCCGAGGACCAGCAGCGGGGCTCCTCCAGAATGAGGACAACCTGGAGGCCCACGGTGCAGCAACTTGGCCCCCCTCCCGGTCTGCCTTCTCCCCGCCTGTCTGCCACTTTTGCCTTCCACGTAACTGTAGTGTGAATGGTCGGGAGATGTGAGGACATCTAGTAAGTCCATGAAAGGGGTGACTGGCTGGGGGATGGTGCTCTCCTCCCACTGGGCTCCCTGGGCTCCCTACATGGTTCTGGCTTTACTCCGCTCCATGTCTGGTACTTAGGCACTCTCACCCACTGTAGACCGCCGCTGGCAGTCCATGCTTCTGGGCTGTGAGCTGTGGGAGGATAGTGGGAGGCGCCGGGCAGTGTCAAAGTCAGTGTTCTATAATTTTTCTCGATTTCTAAACATTTTCTCGACTGTGTCACTTCCAGTGGGGCCGAGTCATCCGTATCAGCTGTTTTCATGACCCCTTTCTTCATGACCTGCGCACCTGGAAGTGACACGGCAGAGAAATGTATCGGTTGAGAAAAATTAAAGCACACTGGTAGCGACCCTGGTAGTTCTGCCACTAATTCCAAGCTGTAGAGGGACTACAAATCTCAGCACATTATACAACAATGTAGAATAATACCACCAGCTATAGAGGACTATAAATCTCAGAAATACATTGTACAGCATTGCAGAATACAGATGGAAATACAAAAAAGCGCCAGAGAGGACTGCTCAACCAGTACAGACCAATATACACACGAGTATAGTCAGAATCAAAGTCTGACTGGTACTTAGGCACTCTCACCCACTGTAGACCGCCGCTGGCAGTCCATGCTTCTGGGCTGTGAGCTGTGGGAGGATAGTGGGAGGCGCCGGGCAGTGTCAAAGTCAGTGTTCTATAATTTTTCTCGATTTCTAAACATTTTCTCGACTGTGTCACTTCCAGTGGGGCCGAGTCATCCGTATCAGCTGTTTTCATGACCCCTTTCTTCATGACCTGCGCACCTGGAAGTGACACGGCAGAGAAATGTATCGGTTGAGAAAAATTAAAGCACACTGGTAGCGACCCTGGTAGTTCTGCCACTAATTCCAAGCTGTAGAGGGACTACAAATCTCAGCACATTATACAACAATGTAGAATAATACCACCAGCTATAGAGGACTATAAATCTCAGAAATACATTGTACAGCATTGCAGAATACAGATGGAAATACAAAAAAGCGCCAGAGAGGACTGCTCAACCAGTACAGACCAATATACACACGAGTATAGTCAGAATCAAAGTCTGTTAAAAATTGATAAATGAATAAAAATTGATGAATGAATAAAAGCACGTTTATAAAAAGGTCTGTAGGATGCTGCCCCAAACCAGCCAGGGAGACTGCAAAATCTAGGGAAAAAACACAAACAAGGGGCGCCTTTCCTGGTGCAGACAAATTTATTAGGATCAGGATCAGAGGTATATATAAAACATACTCACAAAATTCATGATCATCTGATGAAGGTGGCGTGACCCCGGAAACGCATCATCACACAGTCTCCTCTGCTGACACATAGACACTGCTGTGCAGCTTTCACAGACTTTTCCTTGGGTCCATGGACTTAATTTTTATACTTTTTATACTTCAATCATGAATTTTGTGAGTATGTTTTATATATACCTCTGATCCTGATCCTAATAAATTTGTCTGCACCAGGAAAGGCGCCCCTTGTCTGTGTTTTTTCCCTAGCATTGCAGAATAATATGAAGCTACATACTCTGTTGCACTGAGTTCATAGCTTGATGTCTCCAGGGTCTCAGGTGGGCTTTGCGGGCTCTCGCCAGAGGTCCAGAGAGTTTCCCGGGTGCGTGTGGGTGCAGCAGAGACCTAATTAGGCTCTCAGGTGGCCAATGCGGACTGTCAGGTGGTCAATGCGGGCGCTCTGCTGGTCAGTGCAAAATCTGTGGTGGCCAGTGGAGGCTCCCTGGTGGTTAGTGGGGATCCCTAGTGGTTAGTGGGGGATCCCTGGTGTAGGGTGAACATTCATCTAGAGCCGCAGCTAACGATTATTTTCAAAATCGATTAGTTAGCCGATTATTACGTTCGATTAATCAGTTAATCATATTTTTTTCTAAAAATGGCTCCAGTGATGGACTACTAGTTTGTACTGAGATTGTAGTCCATTACAGGAGCAAGCTTGGAGCGGTGGAAATAAAAACAAGGTGTGGTGTGCAATATAGTGACATTGAAAGTGTAAAATTATACAGCAATCAATGCAAAATGGCACCGGTTATAGAGGACAACAAATCCCAGCAATAGTACATTATAGCTGGCGGTATTCCGCATTGCGAAGTATAATGTACTATTGCTGGGTTTTGTAGTCCTCTATAGCTGGCAGTATTCCGCATTGCACTGTATAATGTATTATTGCTGGGTTTTGTAGTCCTCTATACAGCGCACTGCAGAATACCACCAGCTATAGAGAAGTACAATGTATATACAATGAATAAAATGTATTACTGGGATTTGTATTCCTCTATAGCTGATGGTATATTGCTCTGTATAATATACAGTACAGCGCAATGTACCATCAGCTATAGAGGACTACAAATCCCACTATCCCAGCAATACATTATAGAGCAACATATGTGGGAAAGTGCAGGCTTACCTGAGCAGTCTTCCAGCAACTTGCTTCTGAGATCGGGCCTGTCTGTCGGCGGCTGTCATCCCCTCACGCCTGCTCCTCCTTACTTCTTCTTCTCCCCGCGTCGCTGTGCCCATCGCGGATGTGGCTGGGCGGGGAGGAGGTGCGGCGTGTGAAACGTGGATAAGGGCTGGTGGGTCTGGCAGCAGCAAGCATGAGGCTGGGAGGAGGTGCGGCGTGTGGAGCGTTGATACGGGCTGGTGGGTCTAGCAGCGGCAAGCGTGAGGCGGGGAGGAGGGGCGGCGCGTGTGGAGCCGTGACCAGGGCCAACTAATCAAAAGCTGATTAATCAATGATTAAAAACGTTGACGACATTTTCAATCATCAATTATAATCGACTTAGATTAGTTGTTGCAGCCCTACATTCATCCCCGATTTCTGGTGACAGTCCCCGGATTGAGGAGACCGTCCAGGGGTGTGGAAATTAAAAAAAATAACCACTTATCCAAGGGCTAAAGGGGGGGCCAAATCTACTTGTCCTTCATGACAATCTACTTGTCCCAATACAAAAAAATAGTTTTAATCAAAACTAAGGATGCACTAATACCGTTTTTTGGGTATCGAGTACAAGTACCGATTTTTTGCTTTCGGATCTCGCCGACACTGAATACTAATACCGGTGCTTCCGCTGGCATGGAGCAGGCTTCCCTGGTAATCAGATAGCCGGGCAGCAGGTAATGACATCCCTCCCAGGTTCCTGATTGCCACAGAAGCCGGCTCCATGTTGTTTGGCATTAGGAATAATGGTCTTGTTATAACCTGGCTTAATTCCTTAAGTACCTTGGGGTGAAGGTTATCTGGTCCAACTGCTTTATTTGCATTGAGCATTTTAAGTCTATGTTCTATTCCGCTTTCCGTCAACCATTGTGGTATATTATCGGTTGAACTATGTGTTTTATCACGTACGTCAAACCCGTTTCCCTCCTGAGTGTATATTGAGGAGAAAAAATT
>NW_017308692.1:66468-69561 GCF_000935625.1 Nanorana parkeri
ACAGTTTACAAACTACCGATGTTAGACTGACCGGCCTATAGTTCCCTGGTTGGCATCTAGCCCCCTTTTTGAATATTGGAACTACCGTAGCCCTCCGCCAATCACATGGTACCCTACCAGTCACTAAGGATTCCTTAAACATTAGGAATAATGGTCTTGTTATAACCTGGCTTAATTCCTTAAGTACCTTGGGGTGAAGGTTATCTGGTCCAACTGCTTTATTTGCCTTGAGCATTTTAAGTCTATGTTCTATTCCGCTTTCCGTCAACCATTGTGGTATATTATCGGTTGAACTATGTGTTTTATCACGTACGTCGAACCCGTTTCCCTCCTGAGTGTATACTGAGGAGAAAAAATTGTTCAGCGCCTTGGCCCTCTCCTTGTCACTTGTGAGTAACTTCCCGTTTTCGTCCTTTATTGGGCCTATCTGCTCCTTTCTTACCTTTTTACTGTTAACATATTGGTAGAATTTTTTTGTTTTTTTTTTTACTATCTGTGGCGATATGCTTTTCGCATTCTATTTTAGCTTCCCGGATTACTAGTTTGCATTTTTTGTTACATTCCTTGTATTTAAGGAACGCCAATGCCGTCCCTTCCATCTTATATTTTATAAATGCCATTCTCTTTGCCTTAACATGTAGTTTTACAGTTTTATTTAGCCATATCGGTTTAGTCTTTGATCTTTTGTTTTTGTTACCCAATGGTATACACTTTGAAATGGCAATATGTAATGTGTTCCTGAAGCAGTCTCACATGTGGTCTGAGTTTAGGTTGTGAAATGAGTTATCCCATTTTATTTCCCCCACTAGTTTGCGCAACTTATCGAAGTTTGCCCTTCTGAAATTAAGGGTTTGAAATTAAGTTGGACTCATCCTTTCGCCTGTACTTCCCCAGAGGACCTCCCAGCGCTCTTCTCCTTCCTGCAAACGGACCCCATCACCGTGCCTAACTGGATGCAAGCCCTATTGGACCCTGTCAACAGACCCGATGGTGCCCGTGCCGCTGGACGTCCGCCTCGTGCTCCGAACCCCACTCGCTACCATCTATCGGATCGCTCATCTAGACGGATCCACCCGACCAACAGGGAACGTGGTCCTCAACGCCTTACCCCATCGCACAATGAACCATAGACGATCTTTGGTTCCAAGAGTTGCCACCAAGTCTTCACACCCGAGAACTCTGGGACGGTAACATTGCAACTGAGTTTTCCTCATATCGACCAGAGCGTAGCAACTGGTCGCTGGCATACCGCAGTTATATGTGCTTAATGTCTAGCATTTCTAGGTTATGCACCTCAAGACAGGTTATCCTTGCTTTCTGATACTTCCTTTAGATAAGCCTGCAGTTTAGAGATTTACGCGGTTGCTTTCTACCTTCACATGTTTGCACAGAACCTCCCTGGGGCTCTCTCCGGGCTACTTGCTGCCCCCCATCTTTTACGGAGGAGTTTGCGGAAGGGCCTGGGGAGATCCCTGGGAAGGGATTCCCTGTGGGGCCTTCGGGTCTAGTATCCTCAGGTCATGTTCCCCTGAAATGTTTTGTACCTTTTTTATTCACTGCTCGTGCTGTAGGCGGCGGTGGTAAGGCGCCTGTCTAGTGACCCTTACTATTGCCTATTTGCACTGGATCTCTTTGGAACATTTCCAGGGACACCTGCCCCCTCCCACCCTTGCTTGGGGATGGGCGTGTTAGCCTGGGGAGAGCCTTCGGACGGGAGACATGTTGTGCACCCCTGGTTTTGTCTACGACGGGGGATAGATGGCAACGCCTACTGTGATCTTTAGATTGATGGCGGTAGCCCCCCTCCCACGATGTGACACAACCCCGCAGAGTGTTTAGTTACCGTAGGTTGTGTTACCTAAGTTGAATAATGCAATGGTGCTGTGGCAGCCCTCTTCCGGTCGCACATGATAATCCAGTGGATGTGTTGTTATGGAAATTTGCTTGGTTAAATGCACAAATCCATGCTGCTCTAAAGTGCGCCACAGTATGCAGCCGAACACAAAGAATTTCCCCCCCCCCCGTGCTTAAAAGCACAGTTGTATTGAGCTCTTTTGTGCAAGGACAGGAGGTACCTCTGTAGAGTCATATAGAGTCAGGACACAGGTCATGTTTTCATTGTGGAGTCAGTGTAGAAAAGGGCAGAACAGACCCCCCCACTCCTTCATTTATTAAGGTCAAAGAACGACGCCCAGTGGGAGACGGCTTTACAACATTAGCCAGTCAGCCCAACAAGTACAGGTACATATCAAAAGGAAAAGGGGAATACACCAACATGGCCGAACAGCCATGTGGTTGCCCATCCCCCATCATCGTCAGCATGGACCCTATTCAATACTGCTCAGAGTGACCAGTATCTAGTAAGATCATTCTACTTGTTCTTACAGGTCTGAGACTATATGAAGAGACAATGCTAATGCGGTTATCTATATACGGTACCAGTATACGGACAAGGCATATTATCAATGTCTTCTTATAAAAGCAGATATGTATCCAAAAGGGATAGCGCAGTCTGCAATAAAGGTATAATACGCATCTCGTTATGTGTGTAGACGTTTGAAGGCAAGGAGCCCAGCACATTGCACTTAGTACTCACAAACCGGCAAACGCCTCCACACACTTTGAACATATCTCCAAGCTAATGAGAAGGTTTTCATACTGACGGTTTTACCGCTGGTCCCGATTCAACCCAAGTCTGCTAGAGCGTTCCTCGGTTAAATCCGACACAGGGAGACATGATGACAACCTATAGAACACACACATCCTACAATACAATGTCCACATGAGTCCATATAATAAAATTTCCACAACAGTGTGTATACTTTGTACATTTAAACTACTGTTCAGGTGCCAACCATTTACATGTATTTTCTTTCATCTAAAGCTGTGAATCCGGAGCTGGTTGTGGTTTAATCGCTCCATGACCCATTGCCAAGCCTATTCGTTTTCATTTTTTTTCCCCCCTTAGGCCAGGCATTCTTCAGACCACACGGTTTGGAGTTCTTGCCACTGAGGTTTTAACCTCCCCTAGAAAGTTTCCTGCTCCGCTGATCTAGCGGACTTTTCCTGACTCCAGCCAAACTCCCCTCCCCA
>NW_017308692.1:69948-122855 GCF_000935625.1 Nanorana parkeri
CCGCCCCCCCGTGCTCCCTCTTCTTTTTCCCTCTCCTCTCTCTCCTTCCCCTCCACTCTCTATGTCTCCCTCTCTTCTTATCTCCTCTCTTCCCCTTTTTCGTCCCTCCGTCTTCCCTCCTGGTCCCCCCTTCCATCTGCACACTGGGAACATGGAGGAGCTAAAATTGGTCACCATTAACCATTAACGCTAAGGGCCTTAATACTCCTGAGAAAAGGAAAACATTGCTGCAAGACCTCAGGAGATGGGGATCCCACGTGGCCTTCATACAGGAAACCCACTTTAGAGCTGACGCTGCCCCTTCGCTCAAAGATTTCCGTTACCCGTTCTCCTACCACTCCTGCAATGAGTCGTCCAAATCTATAGTGCTTTCTAGACTGGTTCCTTTGACATTCATGGACTGCCAGACTGATACTGAGAAACGATATCTGCTTTTAAAGGGAAAGATAGGTCTCACGGCGGTCACGTTTGCGGCAATCTACGCCCCAAACTCCAATCAGGGTTTTCCTAGAAAGTATTCTAGACAAGCTGATCTTCAGGGAGTCTCCCTCAATTAGACAGCGGCTCCCTGACGTCCGCGAGAGAGGCATTTTCTCCCTGAAAGGTTTACTCTGAGTAAACCTTTCGCTTGGCTCTGTCTCAGAAGGAAGAAGCTACTTGCTGCACAGAGATATTTTATATTCTGACGACGGCCGCTGTAAAAAAACAAAACAAAAACAGAAAGGCCACGTCCCTGAAATGAGACGGGAACCTCCCTGAAATAAGGTTTTGCAGGTTGGGCTGTCTGCAAGAACAATGTCGCCATTCTTTGAATTTAATTCTTTAAATTAGGTTTGTTCTCCTGCCTTTTTCTGTGTGGTTGTAGGGTGGAAGTGTACTGTTTCCTCCACCTGTCCTAGAAGGTATTTGCAAGGCTTCGTACCTGTGTCCACTGACGGATATACAAGTCCTTAGTATTGAAGTCTTCTGAAGGAGTGTTGACTACTCCAGGTTTCTTAGTGTAGAATGTGCTCTGTTTGGGGTGACTTGATTTAATGACAGACAATTGAATCTTAAATAAGAGTTGGGTTTATTTACAAATAGGGATATACATAAATTCTTGGGTTGCACAGATACCAAGTACAGTACTCAGTACAAGTATGAGTACATGTACCGATACTTTTGAGCTCCAAGACTAGACTAGAGAAAAATTCACAAGTTAGGAGGCAGCTGTCATTTATAAGGAGCACAAAGAGCCCCTGGGATTTGTACATCTCTGTTTTAATGTATGATTTTGTTTTTATAAATATAAATAAAGGGATGCACAGATACCAGTTTTGTGAGTACAAGTACTGGTACTTGCCGAGTACTTACAAGTACGAGTACTGATACATTTTTGTTTATTGTCATGTGACAGTTTTTCTAAAACAATTCAGACGAATGATTTCAGGACAGTGGTGGAGCGCCAGAGCCTGGTCCCAGCTGCAACCGCTGCAACCCTGATAGTTCTCATGAATCGGCATTGGTAGTCGAAAAGTATCTGTGCATCCCTAATAAATTCTAATTACAATAAAGGGAAATGGAGAGGGAATTTGGATGATGAGATAGGGATAGGATTTGAGGTTAAGAGCATTCAGCTAGCATGGTCATTCTCTCTTATACGTACATGCCAGGGCCTTTTTCTTTGTCCTTGGAACACTCACATCAGGCAGGTCTCAGCAAATCACATTCTTGACTGTAGAGTCCAGAGACCTATTCAAGAGGTCATGTATGGTTACCACAGTGAGTTAAGTTTATGCAGATGTTCACATAGGAAGAAGGTTCCATAATATGCTCCTGCCCCCATCCCAGTATGCATGCTGCATTACAAAACAGGTGTGGGCAGTAAATACCAGCAGGGGGTCTGGATTGTTCCAGGGGATAAAGACCCTCAGGCCTTCATTCATCCTTTAGTGTCACCGATGTTCACTGTTGTAAGATCTTCAATGTTTTGAATGAAACTTCTTAACAATCTTCAATGTGTCTTCTGGATCGAGTCACTGTCTGCCAATGTAGCTAAGATTGTCGGTTATTATCACTATCTCGCCACAACTGTAAATTATAGAGATCACACTCAGTGCTTAGATTGCAGAAGCAGAACAGTCAAAAGATCAGTCAAACATCTTTCAACGGATCCTTGCTAGCTCTGGATACATAGTGAGTTGTTATATGGACACTGGAAAATAGCAGCTTACAGATAGTGTAGTCATTACTACACGAGCCTGTATATGCCAGCAAGCAAATCTCAGCATAACAGTCATCAGTTTCAGAACAGCATTACTGCAGCGACTATTCATACAGCTGTGCCATACAAACAGGTTATACAGTGCCTCTGTATGCATTACCACATGGCTTTCTGTCTGTAAAATATCATAAGAAAATGAAACTAAACTTGTCTTCAACTGGTTGCCTGGGAAACCTGAGCACCAGGTAGAGCAAATTGATGCATTTATCTGCTGCCCTAAGACTTTACCAACTCTCTCCTTGTCAGCACAATGCTTCATCAAAGCACTATACAATCTGGGGAAAGTAATGCACAGCAAGAATCAGAAATCCTTCCACATCAGGAATGAAATCCTGAACCAAACAAATGGCAAAAACGCTTGATAAAACCAACTTGGAAGGTTCAACAGAACCATGAGGCTGACAAGGAAGAACTGCTGTCTAATATCAATAACTTATGGTCTAATGCTGTTAAATTCATGTCTGCTCTCTCTCAACCAGCTCATGAGGGCGCTATTAAGCATATGAATGTTGCTTATGAGAGTTATCAAAGACTGTGGGGGTTATTTACGAATGAGCCGAAAGAGCCAGCTGTAGCTTCGGCTGATCCTTCAGCTCACTTCAGCCGCCGGAGCCCTTCACTTCAGTCGAACCGAAGGTTGTACGGGCTATTCGCTATGTACGACTGAAATCAGCCGTACAATGCTGAAGTGAATAGCCGAACAGGGTTCACTTCACTTCGGCTTGGATATTCACTCGGCTGCCTTCGGCAGCTACAAATAACCCTGTGTGTGTTAAATATTCTGATCTCTTAAAGAGGTACAACACTGAAGGGTCATTGGAAGAATTAAAGGAATTTGACAAACTCAATCTTAGAGAGAGACAACTTAGTAGCACAAACAAAGCCAAGGGCAGAAGGGAGAATAACACAGCTCCATGAATCCAGATCTCATTGCTCTGCATCCAATAGACACTCCACAAGATCCTCCAAATCCCTACAATCAAGATTTTCTACATTAAAGCCCGTGTGGATGCAGGAGCTTCTAAAATTCAGGCAGCCTTCGCCCAACAGAAAGCAGAGAAGGAAGCTGTAGCTGCATGCCAGAAGGCAGAGAAGGAAGGTGAAGCTGCATGCCAGGAAGCTGAAGCTGCACACCAGAAATGGAAGCTGAAGCTTCATGCCGGAAAGCAGAAATGGAAGCTTTGGAAAAACAATATAAGCATGCCACAGCTATAACAAGGTTAAGGGTCTTAGAACAAGCTGATAGTGAAAGGGAAAGAGGCAATAGTAGCAGACACTCACATACCTCTCCAGAATGTCAACTACCTGTCACAGGAGCCAAAGCACTCAAAGTCTCTTCTCTACACCTACTATACCTCAAGACATTTTGCATTCATATCTTCCAGTATATCAGGCCACAGCATCTCAGCAAGCAGTGGACACTATTATGCATATAATGGACTATCCACCATAGTATAACACTAGCCAGGTACCTCCTAGCAAGCACACTGCTCCACAGCTACAAACCAACGTGCCAATGAAGTTTAAGCCCGTTCCAGTGTTGAATGCCTTAGCACCATCACATGTTCCCAAGTCACCCAACGTCAGCGCACCAGCCATCACAAGTAACTCTGTTCCACCTGCAATCGTAGACCCAAAGTCTGAAAACACAGAGATGTCACAGTTTGCTAAATACATGCTCCACAGATAGCTCACTAAGACAGGCCTCACCAAGTTTGATGACAAGCCTGAAAATTAAAGAGGCTGAAAATCCACCTTTAAGGCCACAACACATGAGCTAAACATCACTGCTACAGAAGAACTAGATCTGCTCATCTGGTGGCTAGGTCCCCAGTCTACTGAACGCATTAAGAGGCTCAAAGCAGTTCATATTGAAAAACTTGCTGCAGGTCTTAATGCTGCTTGGGACAGACTTGAACGTACCTTTGGCAGCCCAGAGACCATTGAAGATGCCTTATTCAAAAGGTTGCAAAGCTTCCCAAGAATTTGTGCTAGAGACAATCTAAAGTTTCAAGAACTCAGCGATGTTCTATTAGAGCTTCAACCTGCTAACGCTGTCACCCACTTACCTTGACATCCCTCCATGGCATCAACCCTATTGTCCTTAAGCTACCGTATAGCATTCAAGAAAAATGGGCAGCGCTTGGATCAAAGTACAAGGAAAAATATCAAGTTGGCTTTCCTCCTTTTTCCTACTTCTGCGAGTTCATCAGAAGAATTGTAGACACTAAAAATGACCCAAGTTTGTCCTATGGTGACTGTAACCCTCTCAGTTCACCATCTCCAAGACCTACAAACACACGTATGACACAAAGAGACTATAGAGGTCCGGTGTCAGTGAAAAGGACTGATGTTCTACCTGCATCTGCTACAGTTCTTCAAAAGACTGATCATAACAAGAACATTGAGAACCCAAATTGCCAATGTCCCATACATAACAAACCACATCAGCTTAAGAAATGTATCGGCTTCAGAAGGAAACCCCTACAGGAACGTAAGGAACTTTTAAATAAATTTGGTGTTTGCTACAAATGCTGTGCCTCCACAGAACACCTTGCAAAGGACTGTAAGGCTATAATTAAATGCATAGAATGTGACAATGATAACCATGTGTAAGCCCTTCATCCATATCTGCACAATTCTAATACGCCCACACACAATCCTCCTGGGGCAAAGCAAGCGGGAAACGCACAGATCAAACATCACCCTCCATCCCAGTGTTCTCTACATGTACAGAAGTCTGTGGAGAAGGACTCTGTGATAAATCCTTTGCAAAGATCTACTTGGTCCGTGTATACCCCAAAGGTCAATCTGAAAAGACCATAAGACTGTATACTATTCTTGATGATCAGAGTAACCAATCTCTTGCAAGAACAAAGTTTTTTGAACTGTTAAACATAACAGGAGATACTCTACCTTATACCCTAGGCACTTACACTACAGAAGTCTCAGGTAGGAGAGCCAGTGGTCTTGTAGTTGCTCTTTTAAATGACAATGTGGAAATAACCTTGCCCACTATCATCAAGTGCAACCAGATCCCAACCAACAAAGAGTAGATCCTTACTTTCACCATTCTCACTTGAAGGACATTGCCGACCAAATACCAGCCCTTGACAAAAATGCTGATATCCTACTGTTACTCGGCCAAGACATATTAAGGTTGCACAGAGTTCGTCATCAAATCAGCAGGCCATATGATGCACCATATGGTCAGTGTCTGGATATAGGCTGGGTCATCTTAGGCAATGTCTGTCAAGGCAAAACCATCTCCAACAGCGACAAGGTAATGAGAGCCTTTCACTCTGATGACCTTGCTATCACTGTGAAGAGATTCCAGCTAGGATCTGACCTTTCCCTTACGTAATGCAGCCTTGGATTGCTTTGGAATATTAAACAAGACACATTAACATTTCAACCATCAGCCTGTGACAAACCCTTCACAAAGAGAGGAGTTTTGTCTGCAGTGACTGGCATTTGTGATCCATTGGGTTTCATAGCACCTCTTACCATTCTGGGTAAGACAACTTATTTCCGAAAACATAGACTGGGATAAACCCTTACTCAAAAAAAACAACAAAGGTGGGAATCCTGTAAACAGTCCCTGAAAACATTAGAACAATTTCAGATACTACGCTCTTACACCCTTGCACCCTTGAAGAATGCCACCAGAAGAGAGATCCATGTCTTCTTTGATGCATCCATCAAAACCGTATGGTGGTCTATCTCAGGGTTATAGATCCCAGCGGCTTGAACTTTGCGCTGTGTTAGCTGTCGAAATTACTGAGCTTATAGAACATGAAACAGACTTTCAAATAGACTCATTTTACTTTTATTCAGACAGCAAAATAGTGCTAGGATATATACACAATTAAACAAGACAGTTCTATATATATGTCGGTAATAGAGTGAAATGCATTAGGAAGTTCTCCACGTCTGAACAATGGCACTATGTGCCTGCTAATTCAACCCTGCTGATCGAGGCAGTCATGCAGTACCTACTACTGCATTTATGGACACATCATGGCTATCTCCACTGGTACTCTTGAATGATTAACTCATCTCAAGTCCTGCAAAATCTACCTTTTGATCTGGTTCATCCTGAGTCTGATAACGAAATCAGAGCTGTTACCGTCACACTCGTCAGGCCAGGTGGGCACTCTTTTTCTCCCGTTTTTCCTTACACATTACGTAACGCCCTGGTTCCAAGAACATTAAACTTGACGCACTTTCCAGCATTTTCGCAGAGACAAAAGTACCTGATTTTTCTGATACCATCCTGCCTGCACATAGTTTTCTGCTGATGGAAGCTGACCTGCTTTCACAACTCAAACGAGCCTCTTCCAAGGAGATTGTACCAGCAGGTTTTGACCTTGAGAAGGAGGGGTTGTTTTTTATGGACCGTAATATTTTCGTCCCCCCGGAATTGAGGATGCAGGTGTTGAAACTCTGCCACAACCATCCCTTGGCAGGTCACTTTGGGATTTTCAAAACTTTGGAGTTGATTCAGCGCTCCATCTGGTGGCCCGGCCTTCCAGCTGATTGCCACGTGTATGTGAAATTCTGCAGAACCTGTATTCAAAACAAATCGGAGATACTGTAACTAAGTCCTGGGGGCTTCTGAGACCGCATCTGGTCCCGTCCCGGCCGTGGGATATGATTGCTATGGATTTTATTGTAGACCTTCCCTCCTTAGAGGGGTTCTCTACAATTTTTGTGATTGTGGACCGATTTACCAAGATGGCCTACTTTGTACCGATGGCGGGCACCCGGTCGGCTCCTGAAACTGCTCAAACCTTTCTCAAGGAGATTGGTCACTTCCATGGAGTGCCCAGCAGCATTGTCTTGGATCGGGGTATAAATCACTCATCATTTCCAATCAATTTTCTGCTTACCACCCCCAGACAAATGGCCAGACTGAGTGTACAAACCAAATCCCTGGAACAGTACATGCGGTGTTCCGTTTGCAGAGTTTTCCTATAATTCAGTACATTCTGACATTGGGCAATCGCCCTTTTTTCTCAATTCGGCTTTGATCCCTCCTTTTTTCCCCTAATTGGACTTCCATGGCACGGTCCATGCCGTGCAAGAAAGGGTGCTTTCCCTGCAGTCCAATATTAAAATCTTACAAGATGCAACGGCTAAGACTCAAAGGGATAACAAGGCATCCTTTAATTAAAAAATGAGAGGAGATTTGAACCTTCAACCAGGACAAAGTGTGGTGGGCCACTTTAACTACCTCCCGGCCAGCCGTTGTGTAAAAACGGCCAGCCGGGAGCTTCCTGGATGTATACACGACCTGTTAGTCCCGCCCACGGGCTTCGCTTTGCCTGGTGCGAGCCCGGGGCCAGCATAGTGCCTCTCTGACAGGGGATCAGAGGGAGGTCGGCTCACGGTCCCCTCTCCGGTGTCAGAATGCGGAAGTGATGTATATTACATCACTTCCGCATTCTCGTGTCACTCTCCAGCTTCAGACGCTGGAGAGAAGCTGATGAAGCAGATCTCTGCTTCATCAGCTTCTTCAGGGGGGTCCTAGGTGACATTAGGGGTCTTGGAGACCCCTGATGTCTCCATAAAGAGGACCTGTCACATCTTTTGCTATCACATATAGGGGTTTCTTAGCCCCCTCTGTGATCACAATAAAGTGAATTTAAAAAAAATAGGAAAACAAAAGAAAGTTTCCCCCAAATTTTTTTTAAAGTTACACATAAAAAAGAATATATATATATTTTTTTTAAAGTCCCCACCCCTACATACACGCATGTAAACATGCGTCAGGTGCACATACCTGCGAAAACGACGATTGCGCTGCACATGTTACATATCACCGTGAACGTCGCAGTGAGAGCAATCATTTTAGGGCCATCAATCACTGATAACATGAAACTGATGAGCTGTAAAAGCTTTTAAAGCTGCCCTTTAGGGGGGGCAATGTAAGGCTATGGCCGGGATTTTTCACACACAACGTAACAGACGTGCTAATGTGGCACACAGGAAGTGACATCTCTCCCTCTGATTGATTGATCTATTTAAACTGGCCTGTCCTGTTGATCAGTGCTAAAACTTACTAACTGCTAAAAACAATGGCCATTACTGCTTACTCTTGCTATTAGATCTTTCTGCTGCTTTTGACACAGTTGACCATCTGCTGCTCCTCAAAAAACATCACTCGCTTGGCCTACAAGGCTTTGCTCTCTTATGGTTCTCCTCCTACCTATCTAAGCACTCCTTTAGTGTCACCTACAAATCTAACTCCTTCCCTCCTCTTCCCCTTTCTGTTGGGGTTCCCCAAGGCTCTGTCCTTGGACCCTTTCTCTTCTCTATCTACACCTCCTCCCTTGGTCAGTTGATAACCTCACATGGCTTCCAATATCATCTCTATGCCGATGACACTCAAATATATCTCTCCACTCCACAACTCACCCCTTCAGTGTCCTTGTGTATCGCTAATTTACTAACTGACATATCAGTCTGGATGTCACAACACTTTTTAAAACTCAATCTTTCAAAAACTGAGCTCATGTTATTTTCTCCCCCCAACTTTTCCATTAGGATTGATAACACAACTATCCATCCCTCCCCCCATGCTAAGGTGCTAGGTGTTATCCTTGACTCGGACCTCACTTTTCTGCCTCACTATCCAAATCCTGCGACTTCACCTTCATAACATCTCCAAAATACGCCCTTCCTCACCAACGAAAACACAAAGCTACTCATCCACTCACTTGTTATCTCTTGTCTTGACTATTGCAACTCCCTCCTCATTGGCCTACCACTACACAGGCTATCCCCTCTTCAGTCTTTCATGAATGCTGCTGCTAGACTTATCAACCTAGCCAACCGCTCAGTGTCTGCAACCCCTCTCTGTCAATCCCTCCACTGGCTTCAATCGCCCAAAGGATGAAATTCAAAATATTAACAACCACTTACAAAGCCATCCACAACTCTGCTCCTGGCTATATCTCCAACCTTGTCTCAAAGTATCACCCTAACCGTCCCTTCCGCTCTTCCCAAGACCTCCTGCTCTCTAGCTCTCTCATCAACTCCTTCCTTTGCTCGCCTCCAGGACTTCTCTAGACTCTCTCCCATCCTCTGGAACTTCTTACCCCAACCTGTCCATCTATCTCCTACTCTGACTGCCTTTAGGCAATCATCTCTTCAGGGAAGTCTATCCCGCCTCAAACTAACCACTGAACTATCCCTTTTTCAAACAATTCATCCCCACACAGCTACCTGCTGTTGTATCCCTTGCTCCACCATCTTTAGATTGTAACCATTCATGGGCAGGGCCCTCCTTACCATCTTGTCTTGAATTCTATTGTCTTCCTTATATTCTAAAGCGCTGCACAAACTGTTGGGGATATATGAATCCTGTATAATAATAATTACAATAATAATGATAAGAGCTTTAACTTGCATTTTTGGATGGCACGGCAAACTGTGTTCACAGACAGTGATTTTTGGAAGTATTTGTGAGCCCATGCAGTGATGTCCATCACAGAATCATGCCTGTTTTTAATGCAGTGCCATATGAGGGCCTGAAGAATCTTTTGATATTAAGCACTGTAGACGATGATATATTTTAAGTCTTTGCAATTTTAGATTGAGGAACATTATTTTGAAATTGTTCGACAATTTTTAAACACAACTTTTCACAGGATTGGTGAACCTCTGCCCACCTTTACTTCTGAGACACTCTGACTCTCTAAGATGCCCTTTTTATACCCAATCTGTCAGAATGTTTATACTGCTAAAATAAACAGTTTTCTATTTATGAAAACAAGCAAGGATCTTTAATTAAGGAGATTCCAACCTATTTCCACAAATCAAAAATAATCCAAGTTCGTTTATTTGCGCTAACCTGAAGACAACATGAGTACAATAGTGTGCAAAAATATATATATTAACTAAAAATCAGTGCAGAATAATAATCAAAATATAATTGGATAATTGGTGACAAACAAAGAATACGGATCAAGATTTGAATAATATTGATAAAACAGGTAATGTGAAAAATACAACCACTGGATATTATTTCAAAATATCAATATAACAAAACTAAGTAAAGTCTGGAATGTCACTAGTAGCTTCTCAGTAGTTCACAGAATGTGAAAACAAAATGTGCAGATTTGACATGTGACTTCTCCCAGGCAACAGATATTCACAAGCTCCAATTCTACTGCGCATGGGCAAAATTTGTTACACCATGCACAGGACTGGCTATAAGCCAAGATATTTAAGGTAAAGACAAATTTCCACTGAATTATTTTAATTTAAGTATACATCACAACCACACCATTGACTAGAAACTGAAATTAGCTCCAAGGAGATTATGCATATCTTTGTATTTCTCCTAAAATTGAAAGAGACAATTCATACTGCAGTTTAAAATTAATTCATTTCAATTTTGATGCTACAAGGACTAAATGGTCAAGTCAGATATATATGGCTAGTCAATTGCCTACAGATAATTATAAATGTATACTTTACCAAAAATTGCAAAATCTTTTGTCTGAGAGATATCAGCTTTGTGTCAGTTCCACTGGTCAGCCCGTCATCAGCTTCCGACCTCTACCATCAGTATGTACCTCCTCCTTTTCACTTCCTTTTTTTTTTTTCAATCTCTTGCTCTCAACTTTCTTCAAACTTTTATCCCCAAAGAATGTGGGCCTGGATTTTTTTTCCACTTAATGAATGACGTCAGATAGGGCATCCTTTTACTATGTACCTATCCCTGCAATTACCTAAAGGGGGCACTATTGGATAGGATAACAATTTTGGACTTTTCTTTAAAATGTCAAGATTTCCCTCTGACCTAAGCCTTGAACAAAACCATAAATATAATAGGGTGGTCTGTTCTATGGCAGCATCTGTCCGACTTACTGTCTCTTTAATAGATATATAGCTTTGAGAAAGTCTGAACAATGGCAGTTAAATATTCTTCCAAATATCTTGAAAATTAGATGAATGGTACTAGGACACTAGGACACAATGGTTATTCACATATAGTTTCACTGATACAAACTCTGTATATCCAACCTCATTCAAGTACTTAAAACACAAACCCACCATATTAATAATACATTCTAATATGTTTCAATGAGTAAAACCAAACAATATATAATGAATATAGGTTGAATATTGTAAAAGTACATACAAAAATATGTGAAATTATTCAATAAGGTAGGCATACAATATTAATAACACAATAGAAATTATGGCTAATATAATCTCTTGCAATTAATAGTAATGTTACCTAAGGCAACTTTTAAATTAGTTATTTTTCCCGGTAAAGAAAAACAAAAATCCAAAGTCTTTGGTACCTTGTCTTAAGTTGAGACATGACGGTCATCAATCTCATTATAACACAGTCTGGCACCATGGCCAGTCCTTATTTTGTGTTGGTTGCCTGGGCCCCACAATTTACTACCTGGGAATGTATATGTGGTAAGGCTCTTAAAATTTGCCATAAGAGTCTTGCATTCACCTCATAACGGACAGACAAAGATGGCTTCCAGGATGCCCATGTAACAATATGTATAGGCCTTATAATTTAATTCCTTTTAGCCCCAATAGTTCTGACAAATCATGTTACTAACCTGTTGCCAATTAACCTAATTAGTTGTGAAATGTCATTCCAGCTCTTCCCTGTTAGTGTTAGTTACTTACTTTGCCAGCTTTTTGTTGCCCTGTCCCAACTTTTATGAGACGTGTTGCTGCCATCAATTTCAAAATACCCTATTGTTTTTCTTAAAAAAATGGTACATTTTCTCAGTTTAAACATTTGGTATGTATTCTATTTTCTCTTGTGAATAAAATATGGTTTATGAGCTTTGCAATATGGGTTTTTGAGATTGCATTCTGTTTTTATGTAGATTTTTGGGGTTGTACATTGTTCCTACTATGTTAAAGAAGCTCTTGGCCAAACACTGGACCCAAGGTTGTTAGCACATTGCAACAATGACCTGACCTTGCAATGTAAGAAAAGTGGACAGGGGCCATGAACACACAACGAGAAGGCCCAAACCTCCCGGACAAAGAAACAAGATGGAGGTGGCAGAATCTCATTTCTACTACACTCTCCTTGGCACCTTACACCCCCCTGCTGACCACCATCCCTTACTAGCATTCATCCCTGCACAGCCCCCCTGATGACACACATCTCTCCCTGTCACATCACACAATATCCCCCCCTTCCCCACTGACGCATCTCTCCCTAAAAACCTCACCCCCCTACTGACACACACAACACCCCCCCCCCCAACCCCCCACTCACTCTGGGGACACACGTCTTTTTCTGGCACCTCACGCAGCTTCCCCTGCTGAAACCATGTCTCCCTAGAAACCTCACACAACCCCCTTCCCTGCTAACATGCAACTCCCAGCTGAATACTAGTGATGCACCAATACTGATAGCAGTATCGGTATTGGTGCAGATACTGAGCATGTGCACGAGCACGTGTACTCGAGCAAATGCTTCGATACCAAAACCCAATACTGGCACTTTAAGTATGCAAATTAAGTGGCTGCCGTAGGTCCTACGCTTGCTCGGGACCTTGGGGCAGCCTTCTTGGGAACCAAGTGGTGCCTCTGTTTACTGCGCTTCCCCCAGCCCACACATTTTCCCCTCCTGAGCCCCGCCACACATTTCCCCCTCCTTAGATCCTCCACAAATCTCCCTCTCCTGAGATCATCCACCCGGAGACATCAGGCTGGCACCTCTGAGCAGAGCTTCAGCACAGAGTGCCCTATGTACAGGTATGGTGCAGCAAAGCTGCACCAGAACACCACAGCTATTTTAGAAATATTGCCTGCTGTTTCTGTCCTGTGCTTTATTCTGCATTGCTGTATAATGTATTGCTAGGATTTGTAGTCCTCTATAGTTGATGGTATTATTTTGCATTGCTGTATAATGTATTGCTGGGATTTGTAGTCCTCTATAGCTGATAGTATTATTCTGCATTGCTGTATAATGTATTGCTGAGATTGGTAGTCCTCTATACCGGATGGTATTCTGCTTTGCTGTATAATGAACTGCTGGGATTTGTAGTCCTCTATAGCTGATGGTATTATTCTGCATTGCTGTATAAAATGGATTGCTGACATTTGTACTCCTCTATAGTTGGTGGTATTTTGCATTGCTATATAATGTATTGCTGGGATTTGTAGTCCCTCTACAGCTTGGCGTCAGTGGGACAACTACCAGGGTCACAGCTGCGACCGGGCCCTGGCACTCCACCGCTGTCCTAAAGTCAGTAGTCTGTGTTGTTTTTGAAAAACTGTCACATGACACTAAACAAAGGGATTATTGGTATTGGCAAGTACTTGAGGAAAAGTATGGGTATTTGTACTCGGTCTAGAAAACAAGGTATCGGTGCATCCCTACTGAATACACATCCCTTCCTAGAAACCTCACACAACACCTTTTCCCCTGCTTACACGCATCCCTCCCTGGCACATCACACCACCCCCTTCTTTGCCGACATACATCCCTCCCTTGCACCTCAAACAAGCCCCCCCCCCTGCTAACATACTGCTGACACACATCCCTCCCAGGCACTTCACACAACACCCCATTCCCAGTGTCACATACACTTCTCTTACAGGCACCTGCTGACTCACACCCATCCCGGACACATAACAAAAGACTTCCCTCCCCCTGCTGACACAAATCCCTCCCTGGCACATTGCACAATTTACAATTTACCCCACACCTGCTGACATACACCTCACACAACTCTCCCTAATGCTTTACACAACTACTGCTGACACACATCTCTCCCTGGCACCTCACACTCCCCTGCTGACAACCATTCCTCACTGGCATATCACATAATCCTCCATGCAGACGCTCATCCCTCCACAGCCCCATGATGACACACTACTCTCCCTGGTACCTCACACAACTCCCCCTGCTGACACACATAACCCTCCCCTGCTAACACACAACTCATCCAGCTGAATACATATCCCTTCCTAGAAACTCTAAACATCTCTTCTCCCCTGCTGACACACATCTCTCCCTGGCACCTCACACAAGCCCCCTTCACTGCTCACACAAACCCCTCTGTTGACACATGTCCTACCCAGGCACCTTATACAACACTTCCTGCTGATAACAACAAAAACAATTCATCTGGGGTTTAAAGAGGCACACACCATTGCATTTCTTTAAAATCAGTATTAATTTAATAACTCCAACAGATTTTTTCAATAAAAATTCATTTTGACATAAAATAAACATAAGAATAAAAACACATACATTTTTGGAGTGTGGCCAGCAGCCAAGGTGGATGGTCACAGGCTGGCAGAGCTCCAGCACCAGCGTATTCCCAAGGCTGCATCCTAAGCACAGAGCACCTGAAATCTGCTATGTTTTGTTGATCCTGCTCCCGGTGACTCCGAAGATTCACAGGTACGATCTGATGAGGTGGATGAGTGGGCTAATGATACTAGAGAGCTGATTGCAACCATTGAGGATTATCCCGCTGCTGATCGCCCCCTGATGGATACTACTATGAAAGACATGCTTGTCTCTCTATCAGGAGCTCCCTCCATAGGGATATGCTCTCAGCTCTACATCAACTGAAGGGGGATGTCAATGCCCTGGGAGACAGAGTCAGCCATATTGAGGATAAAATGGGGGAATATGCTGAGGCCCATAATGATATTGTGGATGCCCACAAAGATAACGAGTCTGCTATGAGAGCGTTTTCTATGAAATTGGCGGACCTCGAAGATAGATCGAGACACAACATTTTTAAATGACGTGGGGTCCCAGAGAACATACCTCCTCCAGAGCTGCGGGCCTACATACAAAACCTGCTAAAGTCTTTGCTACCGCCCTTGCAGGAGTTTGAATATATCGTGGATAGGGCCCATCGGCTACCAAAACCATCCTTCCTGCCAGACAATCTACCAAGGGACGTTATTGCTCGCATTCACTACTACCATGTCAAGGAGCAATTACTCAATATTGCCCGCACAACATCACCTCTACACAACCCTTATTTGCATCTCACTGTGTATGGGGATTTATCACAAGCAACAATCTTGGCATGCAAAAGGCTTCTGCCTATTACCAAATCCCTTAGTAACAACAAGGTGAATTATCGCTGGGGGTTCCCCACCAAGCTCCTTATTACTTATGATGGAAAACCACATGTGGTGCCTGATGTCACTTCAGGTATCACCCACCTGAAATCATGGGGTTTGATTCCGGACTCTGCTAATTGATAGTTCTACTTGGGTCTCCAGCGGCAGACCTCTCTCCAGTTGTCCTCTGTGCACAATATGCTGCAATACTTACCTCCTATGCTTTAGGATACCTTGTACCGAACTTAAGGCTCTCCTAGCCCCACACTTAAAGACGCAGCTTACTTTGCTGCTTCCATGGCCATGCAGGCTTTGTTCTCATTTTTATACGTTGTGACTGGTGCCAGTTGGCGTTATGGTTTTTTGCTATTGTTTTCCTTTTAGTTTTTCCCTTATGTCTTTCTCTCCAACATCCAGGATGCATCCATTGCCCTGTGTGGATCTACTTCTCTCTGCACCTCTAGATGGTATACTTTGGTACACTTGACTCGAACCTCTTTCGTCCTACACGTCCAGTGAAAGGCTCAGGTATACAGTAACAACCCTCAAATGCCTCATCTACCAATGTGCCCTTTTTCCCCGACAAAATGAGTATTAAAGTCACATACCTGAATACTAAGAGACTAAATAGTCCATTCAAAAGGAACCGTCTCTGGGCTGAAGCTATTACACGTTCCTGCGATATTATCTGTGTGCAAGAGACTCACTTTAAAGCTGACTCTCCTCCTTATTTTCGTCATAAATGCTTCCCACACTTTTTTTTTTCAAATGCTCCCACTAAGAAACGAAGAGTGCTTACAGCTGTAAAGGATACAGTGACATTTCGGTTATTGGACTCTCTCGTGGATCCTCTTGGTTGTTATGTGGTTTTAATTTGTGAACTTAATTCCATATGCTGCACTTTGGTTAATGTTTATGTACCTATTAAGAAACAAATAGGTTTTTTGAAGTCTCATATGGTTAAATTACCAAAGTCCAGAGGGGCTCTGTGTTTTGGTGTGGGGACTTTATTCTGACCCCCGATAGCTCACTCGATACCACTAAATCCTCTCTACCATGAAAAAAATCTATCTCTAAATGGCTTCTTATGGAAAATCTGTATGATGTATGTGTCAAGGTCTTACCTTGTCCTCATGTTGGCAGCCAGTTTGGACATGTGCAGACTGCAGTCTCTTATATTCTCTGATTGCATCATCGCTTGCCTGCTGCCTGGGCGTCGCACAGTGATGATGTGGCACACCTGACGATATCGGTCTGCTCAAACTTCAGGTTCATTGCCCTTGCGTTTGTGCTCCAAGGTGCATCTCTGTCAGTCTCAGTTCCTTTGTGTCTTTCTGTGTATGATCCGGCCTGGCTGACGTTTCCTCTGGCTCTCGACCCCGCATCGGCAGACGTACCCGCATTGGAATTGATCCCGGCTTGTCAGACGTACCCGCATTGGACTTGATAATGGCTTGGCAGACGTACCCGCATTGGACTTGATTGCGGCTTGGATGACTACCTGCATTGGACTTGACCAGCTTGTTCCTGACCTCACTGCCGCTGTTCCCTGATTTAATGTTTATTTATTTTTCTTTAAATAAACTACTATATTTTACCTGCATTTCTGTGTGGTCTGGTTTCCTGGCTCCAGTGACAGTATGGCGTTGTGTGCACCCCAGTGAGAGTGACTACACCTTTTACTCTGCCCCACATAGATCTTACACCAGAATTGATCTTTTTCTGTCGGACCAGTGGTTGCTTCCAAAAATAAGCAAAGTCTCTATTTATAATAACTCCTAGTCAGACCACGCTCCTATTACCATGACCATTGAACAGTCGGCACCGATGAAGTCCTCCCTGCTGTGGCGGAACAATGTGTCCATCCTCTCTAATCCTAAACATCAAACTGAAATATTGATGCAATTGCGGGAACATTTCTCTTTGAATGTGACACCAGATGTTACCTCTTCTACTCTATGGTGTGCACGCAAAGCCTTTATCCGTGGTGTTCTTATTCACATAGGGGCAAGAGAAAAGAGGGAGAAACAACACCGCTATCAAACTCTGTTGGTAAATTGAAAGTTTTAGAGCAGTCTCATAAAAGATCTTTGGACCCCATTATAGACAATGCCTTACTCCAGATGCGACTAGACTTAAAATCCCTATTAACTGAATATGACTATAGGATGTCTAAACTTAAAACGTTATATTACCACCAAAATGATAGGGCTAGCAAGCTGTTAGCGGCCAAACTCAAGAGTAGACACTCCAATCAGAAGATACCCCTGCTGTACCATACTGTTACTAACCTGCCACTGCGGAATCCTAAAGCAGATGCTATAGCCCTTTACTATGAATCTCTTTACAACTTACACAGGGAT
Organism: Nanorana parkeri; assembly: GCF_000935625.1. NCBI lineage: Eukaryota > Metazoa > Chordata > Amphibia > Anura > Dicroglossidae > Nanorana > Nanorana parkeri. Next base: position 87,667 of record NW_017308692.1, read on the forward strand.
CCGAAAGAAATACAGCCGACCACTGTCTCCATCACGCACTTCCAGGACTCTATTCCCCTACCATCGCTTTTGCAGTCTGAGAGACAGGTAGAGACAGGTACCGGATGGTACACGCAGGATGATAAATCTGATTAGTCATGCGGGGGGTGGTTTTGAACGCCCTCTCTGCTCCTAGCGCTGGACACGGAGAAGACGTTTGATAGGATTCATTGGGACTATCTAGTCCTTACCCTGCAGAGATTTGGGCGAGAGGGCCCTATTTTGTCTGCTATATTAGCGCTTTACTCTAAAGCTACTGCTCAAGTGTTCTCATCAGGGACGTTATCACACTTTCTTATAGAACCGTTGACTAATGCTATTAGACAGAACTGTACTATCTGTGGTATCTTAATCGCCAATGCTGAACAGAAATTGGGCCTATTCGCTGATGACATTGTCCTTACCTTAACATCCCCAGCCACTTCGTTGGCTGCGGCTCTAAAAGTCCTTACTTCATTTGGATCAGTATCATACTATCAAATTAATGAGGGGAAGTCACAAATTCTCGCTATGGGTGTATTCCAAATGGATAGGACGGTCCTTCAAACACAATTTCCCTTCATTTGGGCAAAGGATTGTATTACCTATCTTGGCATTACCCTCACTCCCACTGTAACCACTTTGTATAAAATCAATTATGAGCCCCTCTTACAGCAGGTGCAAAGGGAACGATCAAGCTCGATCAAGCAGTTTGAATTGTCTTGGATGGGTAGAGTGGCGGCATTTAAGATGAGCATACTTCCAAAAATCTTATACTATTTCTGCACCGTCCCCATCCCTAATAATTTTTTTAAACGTATCCAATCTGTGGTTAACTCTTATATAATGCTGGAGAAAAGGGGTAGAATTGCCAAATCTGTTCTATGGAAGCATAAGCTGACTGGCGGCATAGGCTTTTCTAACCTGAAAGACTACTATAGGGCCACCTAGCCTTCGCTCGCTGGCTCATCCTGCTTTGCACGCCATGTTTAAAGTGTGGAGTTCACTCCTTCTTAATGATGCCAGCAGCTCAATGTCCTCCCAGGTGGTCTTACCTTTGAAAGCTTATGAACTGTTGATAACGTATCTTAATCTCAGCTCATGGACACAACAGGGTTACCTCACATTACCGCTGCCAGGGAGTTTGCTTTCCTTTTGGATTATTATAGATTATCCCAAATTAAATACTTTCGCGCCGCTGCAAAACTTTTGCTTCCTTTTCAAAATCTTCAGTCTTTGAACAGTTGTGTTAAGCCGCAAATATTTAAAATCGAAAGTGCACCGTGCTATCTCCCCCCATTTAACCCTTTTGCCCAACATCCAATTAGATCCAAAAAACGAAGTGTTCACTAATCACTGTGAATATAATCCAATCAATTACTAAATAAATTATGCAAAATCAAACAACAATATCAAATGCCCCCCCTAACAATAAGTTGTCAATCAATGTTCCTGTGTGGATAAATCAATCAATATACAAAACGTGTTGAAAACTACACAATTACAATATCCAAACCAAGCTGTGCCACAAAAAAACCCTATTATTGTACTCAAACCTGTGTTAGCATTAAATAAATCAACCAATAATGTAAATTAATTAATTAATTGTATACAAATGAATTAAAAATAGTGTTATAGTTCATATTAATGTATTGATTCAATAAATCAATGCTTCCCCATGCTCCACCTTCATGCGATATAGTGCTCCTAAACACTCACCAGATCCACCCGATGAGACAGCAATTGAAAGGAATTCCTCCTTTATATTCTCTCCTTTAGACTGGTAACATCTCCATATCGCAAACACCGATGTCCTCTCACGATACAATGTTCATCAAAATGTATTTCTGTGTCAATGTTTCGGTATTCTTTCAATAACCAGCTCCACTCCTCTCCTTTGTAAAATCTCGATCTCTGGATCACTGGATCACAGCTCCACCAAGTAGAGGTGAGCTTGGAACTTCTCACAGAGATGGATATCAATCCGGATTTTGCTCCCCAAAAAAACAAATAAAAATGCACATAGCATAAAAACCTTAGACCATTTATTTGCACAAAGATAAATAAAAACGTACATGAAGATTAAATCAATTAGCATAGTAAAAAAAAAAAGACCGATCCTCTTCCTTCACATAGAAACCACTGTCAGGTGTATCTTTCCAGTTGAATGCAGGTACAACACCGTGTGTGCTCGCTCCCGATGCGTTTCGTCAATCTAGACTTTTTAAAGGTTCTAGCTACCCTTGAAAAAGTCTAGATTATACTTCTCCGCCAAAAACTAAAAAATTTATAAGGTTAGTAAATCAACCCCTAAATGTCACACTTAGTGACAGCGACATACACAATCTGAATGCAGAATGCACAATCTGAAACAATAAGCAAATCCTCGCGAAGGGAAAATTGGATGAACACCTGTACAGACTCATCACCGCAGATGAATAAGTCAAGACAGCCACTTATAATCCACACAACAAATGTATCCATCTAGGGCACAGACGACTAGGGCACTGAACCCCAGAAGCCATAAAAGACATTATAAACAGAGGCTTAACAGAAAATGTAACCGTACTGCCCTGCCAAAAGCTCATGACATTCAAATGCTGTATGGAAGCAAAGGCCACACGTACCCAGGGCCGGCCTTAGGCCTTTAGGCGCCCTGTGCGAGAAAGCTTTACAGCGCCCCTCAGTGACCACACGCCTCAGTGGCCACACACTTTAGTGGCCACACCCCCAGTAACCACACCCATTTATCACCCATATTTTTGGTAAAATATAAAAAGACGAGGTCACGTCGGGTAAATAGACACCAAACATGTCATGCTTTAAAATTGCGCGCACCTGCAAAATCGCAAAAAATTACCATGCCCAAAATTGACCATAGGTGACGCTTTAAAAGCTTTTACCGCTCATCAGTTTAGTGTTATCAGTGATTGATAGCACAGCAGTATGCTGGGTCCCGGGCTCGCACCGGGCACAGCAGAGCCCGGGACCAGCTTGACAGCGGGAGGGGGGGAGCCGGGGAGGGCGCAATTCACGGACCTCATACAAGTGGCTCCGCCAGATCGCTTGTATGTTAACAGGCATCCTGCCTGTTTTCAAATAACGGGTGCGCGAGGGGGCGTGGCTGAGCTGACGTCTAAAGACGCCCAAGCCATGGCGCCCTGTGCGGCCGCACTGCTCGTACACCCCTAAGGCCGGCCCTGCACGTACCACACTTCCACAGGCCACCCAAAGAAAGACCACCCACCCCATGGAGCTCATACACAGTGACGTGTGCGGACCAATGAAAACTCCCACATCAGGTGGGAACAGTTATCTACTGACTTTAATTGATGATTTTTCCAGGTACACAACTTATCTGATAAGTGTGATGACATGGTGATCAGTTTATGAGTTAAATGTGTATTGGTGTTGGGTTATGTTTAAGTGTGTTATACTGTGTAACCTGGTTATGAAAAGACTGTCAGCACCACCCCTCGTTATCTCCCTTTGTACTCTGAAGGAGCTCAGGACAATTACATTCTGGCCAGGCTCCTGCTATGGCTGTCTGGAGCACTTTAGCAGGTGGAACCCTGCTGGGTTGTGCAGAGGGAATGTCTATGAAGGGCAGGGTGGATGTGATGGGATTATCATCTGATCTGATTACTTTCTGTATAAAAGGTTGCACAGTTTCTCAATAAATCAGAGTGACTAGTGACTGGGGAAACTGGGAGCTAAAGATCAGCTGGTTGCAATATCGCCTGAGCAAGGAAGAATACAGCGGCGGACATACTCATCCTGAGTACGGGGGTCCATGTTGTCAGAATGTTTATACTGCTAAAATAACAGTTTTCTGTTATTTTAGCAGTATATAATGGATCTATAATGAAGGAAATTCCTAACTTATTTCCATAAATCAAAATTAACTCGAGTTCGTTATTTGCGCTAACTTGAAGACAAGATGAATACAATTGTGTACAAAATATATATATATTAATTAAAAATCAGTGCAAAATAATAGTAAAAATATAATTGGTGACAAACAAAGAATAAGGATCAGAAATTTAAATCAATTTGATAACACAGGTAATGTGTAAAATATAACCACAGGATAATATTTCAAAAATACCAATGTAACCAATAAAATAACTTTTTAAATGCAATGAGTAGCTTATCAGTAGCTCACGGATGAAGGAAAAAAATTTGCAGATTTGACACTTGATTTCTCCCAGCAAACAGTTCACAAGCTCAACTTTTAACAGCGCATGGGCATAATTTTGTCACATCATGCACAAGGTTGGCTATAAGCCCAGACTATATTTAAGGTAAAGACAGATTTCTACCAAATTAATTTTAAGTAGAGATCTGACTAAACCATTGACTAGAAACTGAAATCAGTTTCCTGGAGATTATACAAATGTGTGTATTTCTCTCCCAAGATTGAAAGATATAATTTGTACTGCAGTTAAAATGATCTCAATTTAATCTAGATTCTACGAGGACTAAATGGTCTATTCAGATATAGATGTGGCTAATCAATTGTCTACAGAAAAATATAAATGTATACTTTACCAGAAATTTCAAAATCAGTTATCTGAGAGATGTCAGTTATGTCACAGTTTAGAAACCAGGGATAGTCAGGTTCTCTTTAGTTCAGTCTCCTTGGTCAGCCGTCATCAACTTCCGACCTATACACTTAGTATGTACTTCCTTACTGCATTTTTTTTCTGTTGGATCCCCTCTCAATCTCCTGCTTCAATTTCTGTCCCCCAGGGAATGTGGGCATGGTTTGGTCTTCCACGTGATTAATGACGTCAGATTACATCATTTTATTATGTACCTCTTCCTCGCCATCACCACAAGTGGGCACTATTGAACGGTATAAAAGTTTTGGTAGTTTAATTAAATTCTACTATTTTCTAAAGATCTTGTTGAAAGATAACCTCTGACCTAAGCTTTGGACAAATCCATAAATATAGTTGGAGAACCATCCTATCTCAGCCTCTGTCCGCCTGACCGTCTCTTCGTAGATTTGCAACTTTAAGAAAGTCTAAACCAAAGTCATTACCATTCTTTCTCCAAATACCTTTAACATGAAGTAATTAGCACCAAGACACAGTAGTTATGTAATAATACATACTAATATATTGCAATGGGTACACTCAAACAATATATATATAATGAATATAGTTTGGATATTATGAAAGTACATAATGTAATATATATAAAAAAAATACTTGTAATTATTCATGTAGTACTCATAAAGATGCTTTATATAATATAATAATACAATACAGTTATTGCAAACATAATCACTGCAGTGAATAGTAATGTTTCAGCAGGCAAGTTTTAAATAAGCCCCTTTTTCTAGTCATGAGAAAGAGACATAGGAGAAGCGCCACAGTTGTCTACAGCCATGGAAGCGCTGGGCCAGTTCAACAATCCTGGTTCTGCCTAGGATATGCTGGGAAGGAGAGACGCTTTGCGCCGGGAGGTCTTGAGGGAGACTCTTCAATTGCAGCAGCACTATTGTGGCAAGGTCCTCCCTACATCCGAGGAATGATACTGGCTACAATAGGACTTGCGTGTGCCTTTCCTGGGAGAGCAGCCCTGGGAGGAATGGCTGTCGGAGCAGGATGGGCTGCTCCAAATGGAACTGATGCTAGGCGATGGGTATTGGGCACTGCAGTGGTATGTCACCTAATTGTGTCCATGGCTGGAGAACAATGATCCCACAGAGGGCTATGACTTCGGCGGCCTGGGACTTATATTTGAGGCACTCCACGAGGAACCACAATTTGGGAGTGCACAGGAGTGGAGATGGGAGGACATACGTGATTTTAGGGAGTTGGAACTCCCCAGTGAGCTTGGATTGAGAACTGATTTGAACTTCTTAATTACACAAGAATGGGAGCTGGAACAGGCATACAAAAGACTGTTTGACACTGCTCAAGAGCAAGCCCCAGAGACCAAAAACACCACAATTTGGGAGTGCACAGGAGTGGAGATGGGAGGACATACGTGATTTTAGGGAGTTGGAACTCCCCAGTGAGCTTGGATTGAGAACTGATTTGAACTTCTTAATTACACAAGAATGGGAGCTGGAACAGGCATACAAAAGACTGTTTGACACTGCTCAACAGCATGCCCCAGTGACCACAGATGTCATTGAGCTACTAACCCCAGCAGAAGAGCTGGCATCAAGGCAGAGTGCTCCTGACCTCTGCCCAGCACCAAATGCACATCTGGAGCTCCAGGGAGCTGGGGCAGGTGACCCCTCTCCCCAATGGCAGGCCGATGCAGGGGAACTACTAACCCCAGCTGAAGAGCTGTCATCAGGGCAGAGCACCACAGGGCTCTGCCTGCAACAATCAGTGTCCCTGGAGTTTCTCTGCAAGGCCACCAAACTGGCAGTTTACTTCCCAGCAGAAGAGCTGGCAACAGGGCAGAGTGCTTCTAGCCTCTGCCCCACACCCATAGCCCCCCTGAAGCTCCTGGGAGAGATGGTGGCTGTTAAAACAATCAGGTCCGAACAATCTCGGATTTAAAGAAATACTTTATTACTCGTACGAGGAGACAAGATATCGAAAATCTATATCAATCTATGGATGCCATCCGATGGTTCTAACCAGAGGTGGCTCTTTAATTAGGCGAGTTAGGCGGCCGCTTAAGGACTCGCCCTATCCTCAGCAGAGCTAATTCAACTCACGGCACCCGTGTCCAGCCCGAACGGCTGCCGCTAGTGCAGGCAGGATGGGGAGAAATGCGTCCCTGCAGAGAAGCAGCGTTCAGTGGAAGAGACTTCTGGTCCATCCTGGCCCCGCCCCCTGTTCTGTGCTCCGGTGAGTGAGTTCTGGGCTGTAGCTGTGACCTGTATCGTGCCGTGTGGAGCAGCTCACAGTAAGTCTTCCTGTCTGCTCCGTGAGTCCGTGTACTTTGGGAAGATCGTTTGTAAAGTATCAAAGAAATTCCTCCACGTTCTGGCCGGGGGAAGGAAGGGGGGGGTATAGTTTTGATTTGTTTTTGTTTTTCTCCTCCCTTTCTTCACACTGCCTCAAAAAGTGTCACTGATCCCTGGCTACAGCAGTAATGTCAGCAGTTTAAAAAACCTTTGGAGCTCATGTCTTTTTCCCCGGGTACAGTATTTAGGCTCCATTCACATGCAGTGTTTGCGTTTCCCGTGCGGTTTTCTGTGCAGAAGACCGCGCGGGATAAAAAGGCTATAATGTTTAATGCGCACGGATTCCCCTCATTTGCGGCTATTATATAGCCGCGAACATGCGGAATCCGCCGTATTATTACACTTGCAATATTTTGGGGGTCGCGCGGTCCCTGTAATAGCTGATCAATGCGCATTAAAGTGCATTGTTTGTGCTGTTTAAAGTGGCTCCGTGCGTATTCATACAGCCGAATACAGGCAGACAGTTGCTCCAGTGTGATTGGAGCCTAAATCTACATACTATTTAGTTTATAGGATCCTACTCAGCATTGTAGTGACAGACATCCCAACCTGCAAAACCTTATTTCAGGGAGGTTCCCGTCTCATTTCAGGGAGGTGCCCTTTCTGTTTATTTTTTTGTTTTTTTACAGCGGTCGTTGTCGCCGCTGAGGAGTAAAGTCCCTGATACACAGTTGACTGGTTGCTATGGGCAGCAAATGAAATAAATGTTCTCTATAACTAGACAACCAGGACATATAATTGATTCTATATTATCCAGAAAGGGTTAACAGCACTCTCTCAATCCTGCAGCAGTAGATCTCAGTGCCTGTACCTGCTCTCAATAGTAGGCTATGTCCGCCCTCTCTGTGCATGTGCAGCCAGTAGCTTCTTCCTTCTGAGACAGAGCCAAGCGAAAGGTTTACTCGGAGTAATCCTTTTCAGGGAGAAAATGCCTCTCTCGCGGATGTCAGGGAGCCGCTGTCTAATTGAGGGAGACTCCCTGAAGATCAGCTTGTCTAGAATACTTTCTAGGAAAACCCTGATTGGAGTTTGGGGCGTAGATTGCCGCAAACGTGACCGCCGTGAGACCAGACTTGAGATCCCTGTAGTGACCTCAAGCAGCAAGTTAATGCCTATTCATTATGTCGCCTTGAATGCGTTACTAACGTCAGAGTCCAGTGCCTTACTAACGTCAGATTCCAGTGCGTTACTAAGCCCTGAGTCCACTGCGTTACTAAGACCTGAGTCCACTGCGTTACTGACATCAAAGTTCACTGCGTTACTAACATCAAAGTTCACTGCGTTACTAACATCAAAGTCCACTGCGTTGCTGAGCCCTGAGTCCAATGCATTACTAACGTCAGAGTTTAGTGCGTTACTAAGTCCCAAGTCCTGTTCATATACTGTTCTGCATTGCTGTATAAATGTATTGCTGGGATTGGTACTCCCCCTACAAGCGATGGCATTCTGAATTAGAGTGTAAGCTCCTCTGTACAGAGACTGATGTGACTGGCTCAGTGTTCTCTGTACAGCACTGCAGTATATGTCAGAGCTATATAAATGTATAATAATAGTGTGTGATGCAATCTGACCATGTTTCATGTTATATCCTAAATATGGGTGTAGCATGAAACATGATCATAAAAGGTGAACTTAACGTGTGATCTCCTACTGGCGAGGAAATGCCTCAACTCAGTGGGCCCGAGCTCCTGCCTCAAGGATTCCTTACTTGACAGCACGCTGGACAGAAGCGATGTGGACTGTGTTTTATACAGAACAGGTTGGTGTGAACTTTTATCTGCCTCACCTGTGCAAAAACATTTTTTCTGTATTACACAACTAGGACATATCATGTAAGGGTTAGTTCACACCAGCCCCAGTGCGTTCTGGCCAATTGGTGCCGGAACACCCTGCATCGCATCCTGGCCGGCTCCCTGCATTCTGGGGGCATGGTGATGCATTTAAGTCAATAGCATCGCAGCCACGCCCCCCAGCTGCAGTCCAATCACCTACACTGTAACCCATGGCACATCAATGCCTTGGTGCAGTCAGAAAAAATCGTGCATGCAGGATTTTTTCCAACCACACCGGACAGGAAAACAGGCATTGATGTGTCACACATTCTGATTGCGGGTGATTGACTTCAATGCACCTCCACGCCCCCTTCCGCCCCAGAATACAGGGAGCCGGCCGGGATGTGATCCAGTGCGAACACAAAGAGTAGCAACCCTGGTTTTTGGTGGTCCAACACACCTCCTGCCCAGTCCTCGTATTAACAGCGCTGTTCAGGGAGCATCAGCCAGAGGAAGCTTTTTAATTAGGCCAGTAAGGCAGTCACCCAGGGCCTTGTGCTCATGGAGGCCTCGCTAACTCGCTTAGTCTACAGCAGGGGTACCCCCGGAATGCATGCCCAGCTTGGCAGGCAAGGCTTTGCCAGCTTGCATGCAACTCCATTCTTTACAGATTGTAATTTACAGCTTCCTCAAGCCAGCTGTCAATTACATGTCTGGCCCTCCCACCTCCACTGACATGTCTGAACAGCATAGGTCTGCCTGAGGAGGCCCTCAACTTGGTCTGCACAAGCCTCTGCTGCGAGGATCCCTCATTTGACAGCCCACTGGCATTAGCAGGAGGTTACCTGGCTGACCTACCAACAGGAGGATTTACTGTTCTCTGCCATAATGGCCAACACGCAGCACACAGTACCTGGCAGTCTCTCCTCTCTCTGTCCCCTGGCTGTCTCTCCTCGCTCTCTTCTCTCCTGGCTGTCTCTCCTCGCTCTCTTCTCTCCTGGCTGTCTCTCCTCGCTCTCTCCCCTAGCTGTCTCTCCTCGCTCTCTCCCCTAGCTGTCTCTCCTCACTCTCTCTCACACTTGGCTTTCTCTCTTCTCTCTCCTCACAGTTTCTTTGCTCTATCTCCCCTGGCTGTCTCCCCTCACTCTCTTTCCCCTGGCTGTCTCCCCTCACTCTCTTTCCCTTGGCTGTCTCTCTTCCCTCTCTCCCCTGGCTGGCTCTCTTCCCTCTCTCCCCTGGCTGGCTCTCCTCGCTCTCTACCCTGGTTGTCTCTCCTCTGGCTCTTTTTCCTGGCTGTCTTTCTTTTGTTTCTGCTGGCTGTCCCTTCTCCCTCTCTCTTCTCCCAAAAAAATATTGCCATGCAGCGCTAGAATGTTTGGGTTTCGCTTAAAGAAAAGGTGGCAACCATAATCAGCTAACCTCCCACTGATATGGGGCTAGCATAAGGCTGCATAGGCAGCCACCTGAGGGCACCCAGTGGGGCTTTTTTCATGATGGGTGTAGGTGGGGGCCTCACATTTGAGTTTCGCCTAAGGCCTCACAAAGTCTAGAGCCGCCTCTGGTTCTAACCCATGTAACCCGTGCAATAGGGCTGCATATACATGAGTTAGCCTGTCAGACAAACATCCACGTCTTGTCTAACTATCATAAAGCTTGCATCAGTTTTTAAAGCCTGGGCTGTGAGGAAGTTCCTTATCATAAGTAATTTTATTGGTTCCCTCCACAGCCCTTACATGGTAGCAAAAGTTAAACTTCCGTATTGCATAGCACAGAGGCATTACATATTGTTTCTGATATTTTGCTAGTCTAAGCATTCTAGCGCATGATTATACAAGTAAACTTAGAGAGGTAATTTTTCCTCTGACATCGCCCCACTTTTATAATAATGAAAGGAATGTGCATCGGGATCATTCCAGTATGCTTTCGGAATGTCCGTCATAGTATCCTCACACGGATGAGATGGCATCATAATTGTCTTTATCTTCTTGCTGGAGTGGAGAGTAGTCTTGTTCTTTGCAGACCTTGGTAAGTGAAGTGTCAATTAATTTTTGTAGTAGTCCTCGTATGCAGGGGATGCAGCAGCAACCACAAAGAATCAGGACTGAAGCCGCCATGCATATTGATATCAGTAAGTTTTTTACCAGATCCGCCCATTTCCCGAACCATTTTTCAAATAGTCCACTTAAGGGTTTATCTACACCAGAGTTTTCTGCCAATTCTTCAGATAAGGCTTGCAGGCCATGCAGTGCTTTAGTCACACTACCATCCGGAGCCATGTTGTTTGGAATAAATGTGCAGCAGAAGGGGCTGAACATTTTGCATACCCCACCCCGTTCTGCAAGCAACATATGCAATGCGATTTTGCCACGCTGTCAGAGAGGTGGCGTCCAGTTGCTCTGCCAAGCCTTTAACGGCGTCTCTGGTATAGTTGACGAATCTCTGCTGATTGTAGTAGATGTAGTTGATCCAGTCAACGTTCTTATTAGGTTGTACCCAAATAAAGATGGATGTAAATCCGGCCGCTACTTGGTCTTGGGCCTTGAACTCGTCTGGAACTCCTCTGGGTATACCGATGGAACCCAGGTAAACCCTGTTGTCGAAAGATTCATGGGGGGCATTTCTTTTTGCTCTCTGATACTTCTTCCTTGGGATGTATGGCACGCATTCATCACCTAGTGGGATGAGAAAGAAAGGTGAGAGGAGGTGTACCAGAGCACAGTCTCCTCTCCTTTTAGGGGGAAGTCTTGATCTCAATTTCATATCTCCACACAACCACTAGAGATCTGAGGGTTGTTGCTTTTGCTCTAAAAACCATTGCTCTGTTATGGCGGTGAGGCAATGTTTATAACTTGGTTACAAAAGGAGTCGGGCAAAAGCTTGAACTGCGTCCCGTCCTCTAGAGAGCTGCGAAAACAGGTAAAATTACCGGGAGTCGCAGTAATCGAGGGAGGTAGGCCCTTTATCCTAGCAATGGGGTATGCTTCCCTTTCTGTCATGCATTCGCTACCCGTAATATTTTCTGAAAACAATTTTATAAGACAGGTGAGGTTAGTTTCTCCCTCAAACACAGGTACTGTGGCTAACTGGGGTCGAGCTTTGGAACAGGCTATACAGTTATTGTACTTCCTGCGTGGTCCATCTGACCCATTCTAGCCATTCATTTTTGTCCCCAAACCCTGTCTCAAAGTTTATCTGTTCTTTATATGTAAAATTTGTTTTGAACAGATCTGGTTTAAGTTTCTTTATCAGCGGGTTATCTGTAGGTGTTTGTTCTGTGCCCTCCGTAGTCTTTTTCACTAATATCTTAAATGGTCGGATAATGTCTGTTCCTGAGGGCACATAGATACCTATACCATACGTACCTGTATCCTGTGGTACAGGGGATTTTAAGGTAAGGGACATTGGGTTGCATTTGTTCTGGTTTTTACACTGTATTTCGTTTTTTCTTAACTTAGTAAAGGTTAATCTTTCAACTAAGCTGTTTTGTTTTCAGGGATTTCTGCCCATTCTGTGACGTAACCGGACAGATCAGTGCTCCACCAAACTACCTTCCAATCTGAACATGGGATCTGGGCACAAATATTTCTCATATTTGCTAACAGTCTTTGGCCAATTACCTTTTCCACATGGGACTGTTTCACCACAAATATCGAATTGGACGGTGGTGGTCACTCCTTTCTGTACCTTCAGGGTTATTGTTTGGTCTGTGCCTGTCTTAGTTAGTTCTCTTTTTCTATGGAGATTTGTCAGGGATAGGGTCCGCCAGGTGGTTATTGTGATTAGGCCTATGATAATTGCGACAGAATTCTGCCTGTCCATGTTTTTGTGAAATACACTGGTTCTAATAACCATCTTACCCTGTGTTCTTTTATCATCCCTATGGATCTTTTTCCCAGGGTTGATTTCTTCACCAGGTTTGGGACGGGTGGTCCCTAGTGGATTCACCCCCCTTTGTAGCCAGACTTCTTCTGGTTAGGATCCTATGGATGCTCCCTCTTCTGACCCTAAGCCTCTTGCTTTCTTACAATGTGTCAAATGTACCCACGGAATTCTCTCAGCTATTTTAACTGCAGTAAGTGTGGATAATACAAAACATTTTTGAGTAGTTTACAAAGCCATACGCTGTGAACACTATTCCAATTATCTGTACCATCCCTCCTCTTGAGGCATGGCTTTGCCCATGGCTCAATAATGCTGCATATCTAATGTGTAATTGGTTTCCCTGTGGATGTGACCATGCCCCTATTTTTCCATTGTTGTGCAAAGATATGTACCGTGGAGAATGCGTATTGGCTATCCGTGTGGATGGTTACTCGTTTGCCTTTCATGAGTTCACAAGCCCGTGTGAGCGCCACCAATTCTGCCTGTTGGGCGGAAAAGTGGCAGGGCAATTTCCTTGTTTCTAAAACGTATGTCCCTGTTACCACAGCGTATGCAACCATGTTTTCCCCTTTTATGTCTTTCCTGCATGACCCGTCAACAAAAAGTGTAATTTCTGCATTGGGTAGTGGTATGTCTGTCAAATCCTTTCTTGGTAAAACCCGTTCTTCTATTTCAGCCATGCAGTCATGGGGACTACCTTCTGTGGGTGTAGGTATCAATGTAGCTGGGTTTAACGTGGTGCACCTTTCTATTATCACATGGCTTTGTCCCAATAGTGTGGTCATACATGAGAGGTGTCTCGCGGGCGACAAATAGCATAATCCTGTTATAAGACAAAATATCCTAACGGAGTGTGGTACTTGCAACGTGAGGGGGTGGAACAAAACCACCGAGGCTGAAGATTTTATTGCCAATGAGGCTGCTACCACGGATTGCTCACAGTGGGGCAGACTCCGGGCCACGGGGTCACATTTTGAGGAATAGTATGCTATGGGTCTTTTCTTATCACCATGGAATTGGAACAGTACTGACATCATGTATCCTTCTCGGCAGTCTACCGCCTGGAAGAACATTTTCTTATAATTTGGCAGGCCCAGTGCGGCGGATCCCACAATGAGTTGTTTTATTTGGGAAAATGTCTCTGCCTCCGTGTTCCAGTGAACCTGGTCGCTAGCCGCCATGGGTTGTTGAAATATCAACAAAGTAAGCTGGGCCACCAGGGTAGCATAGTTTGCAATCCATAGCCGGCAAAAGTTGGTCATTGCCAAGAAAGACATCATCTCCTTCTTTGTTCGGGGTTTGGGCGCTTGCAATATGGTTCTCTTTCCTTCCTCATCTAGTAACCTTCCCTTCTGGCTAAGGGTGTAGCCTAAATATTTAACCTCAGGTTTCCAGAGCTGTAACTTGTCTTTGCTTACTTTGTGCCCTTGGTCTGCCAGAAACTGCAATAGTTGTAGAGTATCATGCTTGCACTTTTCCATACTGGGTGCAGCTATTAGGATATCGTCAACATACAGCAGTATCTGGCTTCCTTCGTTGGGAGTGAATCTTGACAGATTCCCCGACATTTCTTGGGAGAACATTGTGGGGCTTTCACAGAATCCCTGTGGTAGTCTAATGTAGGTGTACTTTTTCTGTCTGTAGGTGAAAGAGAACCAGAACTGGCTATCGGGGGGGAAGGGGAATTGAAAAGAATGCATTGCTCAAGTCTATGACTGAGAATACCTTGTTCTGTGGCGTCAGATCATTTAACAATGTCTAAAAACCACAGGGGCTATCTTTTAAGTCTGGTCGACTTGCATAGACTTCATCCATTACCTGGAGGCAGTCATGGGCTAGAGGCTCTTGTGAGATGGACTCTAAATGGATCCGGGGTATTTGACCACTAAGAGGGCTGCGGCTGCAATGGCTCGCAAGCAGGGTGGCCAACCTTGAGCTACAGTGTCCAGCTGTTTTGAGAGGTATGCTACAGGGCGTTGCTACAATCCCATGTACTGCATCAAGACTCCTACTGCTATTCCCCGCTTTTCACTGGCATACAGGTAAAAGGACTTCTGATTGTCTGTTAAGTCCAGAGCAGGGGCCTGCATCAAGGCAGTCTTAGTGTCTCGGAAGGCTGGGTCTGTTAACTTTATTCCCTGTGGCTCCAACAACAGTAATTTATTTGTCAAAGATAGGGGCTATTGGTCGGGTCACTACTGAATGTTGAGCCCCAGTATCTATAATAAAATCACTCCTGTGGCCCCCTATTGTGGCAGTGACCATGGGCTCCCAGGGGTCTAATAGAAAGAAGCCCAGTCGGCCTCAGTACAGATCGTCATCTGGATACACAGAGTCTGTCCATCCCACAAAATCTGCATACATGTCTTCCTGTCTGGGCCTCTCATATCGTCCGTTCTGGACCTGATCTTCCCATGATTCCCTTCTCATAGGGTCCGGTCCCTGTCTTCCCCGGGGCCTCTTTGGGGACAATCTCTCCTCTAGTGTCCCTCACTCTCACAATATGCACATTGATTTCTCCCCAATTTTGACACAATCTCCCTCCCTTATGGGTCTCTATTGCAGCATTCTCTGCTTTCATAAATCTTCTGACAGCACAGCTGCCAGCAAATCACTTCCATTTTTCTAGGTTTCTAGCAGCAGTGTGAAACCTTCCCGTCTCAGTTCTTAGACTGACTAAAAAAACACAGCATTACTTATCAGTCTCTCATAGAATTTGAGGTTAGTGTTCTTGATATCCCCCGTCTACAGAGTGGAGCGTCAGGGCTAGTCCCTCTACATATGAAGGGGGCTGTTCATGTTTCTGTGAGTCTGTCATAACATGTTCTTGAAGTTTGTCAATAGTCTCTCAGTCAAATGTTCCCTGTGGGGGCCACCACGTTCCATAGCGGGGACAGTCTTTCACACATAGACTTTCCAGTCTCCTGTGGCTGAGTTTCAGTTCACAGCCTTTACAAAATCCCATCCTGAAGTTATTTATCAAACATTCTAAGGGAATTGAGACTGGCTGGTTCCCACCCATTTATATTTATCCAATTTTGACTCAAACCCAAACTTTTCTTTCCATATCTTTAAGTACTTAACATTATTCTTATCTATGTTATACATATCTAATACATCCTGTGTCATATTGTCACAATTTGTCTTCTTACACATATTGATACAAGTACATAATCTACTACATCCTGAGCCCATGGTTTCTTGATTATCGTGATCACGAAGTTTGTTAAAGTCTTCTCACACTGACTCTATTTGTCACTTCTGATAGAAATTTATTCAAGTACTCTAAACCGTTCGATGGAATTATTTCAGATCACGAAGCTGTTTCGGACTCTGTGGATCCCACAAAACGTCTTCTGAAGACCTAATAGGTTTTACTTGAACACTTTTCTATAATGTCTGTTCCCGTGACCTGTAATGCTCGACTGTCTGCGGAGGACGCCCCCCACACGTCTGGCCAAAACACAGGTCTTGTCTGCTCAGGCTTCCTGACCACAGACTTCAACAGACTTCTTTATTAAAACTTAACATGTACATAATTCAAAGGTTGTCATTCAAAGTTAATTACCTTGTCCCTTTGAAGAGAGATTGCTCGTCCTGGCGCCAATTTCTTCAGAATCCGTCACCCGTGCCGAACCCCTGGTCCTAGACTGGCCTCTTTTAGCATCAATTCAGATGGAGGCCTTTTCAAAAGGTCTTGGAACCTCACGTTAGGTGATGATTCCCCATACGGTATCAGTCTTCCGATGGGGTTCCGGTCACCAGGATATTGGATTCCGGCTCAAGGGACCAATTTGTTAAAACAATCAGGTCCGAACAATCTCAGATTCAAAGAAAGACTTTATTACTCGTATGAGGAGACAAGATATCGGAAATCTATATCAATCTATGGATGCCGTCCGATGGTTCTAACCCATGTAACCCGTGCAATAGGGCTGCATATACATGAGTTAGCCTGTCAGACAAACATCCACGTCTTGTCTAACTATCATAAAGCTTGCATCAGTTTTTAAAGCCTGGGCTGTGAGGAAGTTCCTTATCATAAGTAATTTTATTGGTTCCCTCCACAGCCCTTATATGGTAGCAAAAGTTAAACTTCCGTATTGCATAGTACAGAGGCGTTACATATTGTTTCTGATATTTTGCTAGCCTAAGCATTCTAGCGCATGATTATACAAGTAAACTTAGAGAGGTAATTTTTCCTCTGACAGTGGCCAACCCCATTTCCTCGTCAACAGCTTCAGACATGAGGGACCTTATAGATTTGAATGCAGAGGAACCACTGTCCCATGCAGTCACAGCTGAAGAGCTGGCAACAGGGTTCCAGGGAGAAGAGGTAGCTGACCTCTCTTCCCAGCAGCAGATGAAGTTCCAGGGAGAAGAGGTAGTCAACCTCTCCCCCCAGTGGCAGATCAGAAATCCGGGAGAGGAGGTGGTCGTCCTCCCTCCCCAGCAGCAAATTGGGATACAGGGAGAGGAGGTAGTCATCATTCCTCCCCAGCCGCAGTTTGGAATACAGGTAGAGGAGCAAGCCAGAACTGAGGATGTGGTTTCCCCAGCAAAAGTGCTGGCACCAGGGCAGAGCACCACTGGCCTATGTCCCGCACTGTTGTCTGTTCCAACCTTCATGGGAGAATAGAAAACTGGCCTCTCTTCCAGCAGGTGGCCTTGGGGTCCAGGAGAAGATACTGTCTTTACTTCTCCCCAGAGGCACCATGTTTTTCAGAAAGGCACCGACAACATCTCTCCCCAGAGGCAGGACATCCTGTGGACTTATGCTGCCCGACAAACGCAGGTCCAGACCAGCTGTGGGACTGGGACCTAATTAGTCTACCTTTGGGAGGGGAGAAATGTCACGGAACCCACCATGACCTGGGCTCCTGGAGGAACCTGGTGGCCAGCCTCCTTCCCAGCGACTACGGACCTAGGATTTTGGAGACCCCCCTTGTTTGGTTGAATCAGGTGTCCGGGGCCCATGGACGGCTGTTGCGGTGGAGCCAGGCTCCAAAGCCGTCTAATTTCACAATTCAATACCGACTCTGGAAACCCAATGCTAATGACAATGGACTATCTCGGCAAACGGAACTGGAAGCGTGACTGTAACATCATGGACATCCCCAAGTGGACTTGTAGAGGGTCTCACCGGGTCTGCCATCCTTCAACTTGGGGGAACTATGTGACGGCATTGTGATCAGTAAATGTGTATTGGTGTTGGGTTATGTTTAAGTGTGTTATACTGTGTAACCTGGTTATGAAAAGACTGTCAGCACCACCCCTCGTTATATCCCTTTGTACTCTGAAGGAGCTCAGGACAATGACATTCTGGCCAGGGTCCTGCTATGGCTGTCTGGAGCACTTTAGCAGGTGGAACCCTGCTGGGTTGTGCAGACAGAATGTCTATGGAAGGCAGGGTGGATGTGATGGGATTATCATCTGATCTGATCACTTTCTGTATAAAAGGTTGCACAGTTTCGCAATAAATCAGAGTTTTTCACCCTACACTCTACACCGACTAGTGACTGGGGAAACTGGGAGCTAAAGATCAGCTGGTTGCAATATCTCCTGATCAAGGAAGAATACAGCGGGGGACATACTCATCCTGAGAACACTCCTCCGTCACAATAAGGCACAAGAATGAAACATCAGAAAAACTTCAACAGTTTGTAGCCATGTCCAGCAACAAATTCCAAAGGAAACCAGGAATTATTTGCACTGAGGGGATAACATCAGTAAGGAAGTGGCATTATATCTGAAGAAACAAGATATAGTACACCAGAACACCACACCATACACTCCTGAACAAAATGGTGTAGTAGAACAGAAAAATCGTACTCTGGCCTTACTCATGTTGTCAGATACAAACCTACCTAAGAAATACTGGGGAGAAGCAGTCATGACTGCAACATACTTACAAAATAGACTACCTTCAAAAGCCGTTGAACGCACCCCGTTTGAAATGTGGCATGGATTGAAGCCTAGCCTACAAAGCTTACGCATATATTCCCAACATGAAGCAATCCAAATTGGAGAACACAGCCATAGAAGGTATTCTGATGGGCTACAGTGAACAAAGGGATATAGATTCCTCCACCCAAAGACTGACAAAGTGACAATAAGCCCCAGCATCTATTTTGATAAGAACTCATCACAAGAAACAATGATCCTGGGAAATTGTGAAGTGAATTCGCCTAGTGAACCAGCAAAGAAAACGGAGCAGAGTGAAGCCACACAGGAGTCAGAACTAGAGGTGGAACTCACAATGGATAAGTCAAGTTCCATAATAAAGTTTGCTAAACAACCTGAACACTCATGGAGCTTCCCGCCGATGGCAAAACTATAGGAAACAAATTGACTTTTAAGGTGAAGCTCAATGCAGAATTAAATATCCACAAATATAAGGCCAGATTAGTTGCCAAGGGATATTCCCAGAAATTTGGAGAAGACAATGATGAAACATTCGCTCCCATCGTAAAACACTCCACCATCAGAACACTCCTTAGCATCGCAGCCGGGAACGGCATGCAAGTGAAACACCTAGACGTTAAAACCGCTTTCCTATATGGAGACATTAAGGAAGATCTCTACATGGAGCAACCACCAGGGTTTAAGCAAGGACACAACTTTCTGTGTAAACTTCAAAAGAGCATCTACGGACTCAAGCAAACTGCAAGAATGTGGAATGAGAAAGTGAGTGAAATACTCACAAAAGAGGGTTTCACAAGAAGCAAAGCAGAGCCCTGTATATTCCAGGAATCAAGAAGGCAGATGGATATACATCCTAATTTATGATGATGACATTATAATCTGTTTTAAACAAGAAGGGGCTATAGTCAAATAGTTCACAAACTAAAACAAAAATTTGAAATTAAAGAGCTAGGAAACATCAGTCACTATCTGGGAATTCAAATAGAGAGAGGAAGGTGGAAGCTATCGTCTGGCTTTCGCCCCTACACTCCACTGAAACCGCCCTCCTAAAACTCACTAATGACTTACTAACTGCTAAATACAACAGCCACTACTCCTTACTCTTGCTATTAGACCTTTCTGCTGCTTTTGACATTGTTGACCACCTGCTCCTCCTACAAAAAAATACACTTTCTTGGCCTACAAGACTCTGCTCTCTAATGGGGTCCTCCTACCTAAGCGCACCTTTAGTGTCATCTACAAATCTAACTCCTCCTCCTCTCTTCTTCTTTCTGTAGGGGTTCCCCGAGGCTTTGTCCTTGGACCCCTTCTCTTCTCTAGGTACACCTCCTCCCTTGGTCAGTTAATAACCTCACATGGCTTCCACTACCATCTCTATACCGATGACACTCAAATATTTCTTTCTACTCCACAACTCACCCCATCAGTGTCAGTGCGTGTCACTAATCTACTAACTGACATATCAGTCTGGATGTCACAAGACTTCTTAAAACTCAACATTTCAAAAACTTAGCTCATGTTATTTCCTCCTGCCCGTGCACCTTCCCCTAACTTTTCCCTTGAGATTGTTAACCCAACTATCCAACCCTCCTCCCATGCTAAGGTACTAGGTATCATCCTTGACTTGGACCTCACCTTTCTGTCCCACATTCAATCACTATCCAAATCCTGCCACCTTCATCTTCGTAACATCTCCAAAATACGTCTCATCCTCACCAAAGAAACCGCAAAGCTACTCAACCACTCACTTGTTATCTCTCGTCTTGACTATTGCAACTCCCTCCTCATTGGCCTACCTCTACACAATCTAGCCCCACTTCAGTCTATCATGAATGCTGCTGCCAGACTCATCCACCTAACCAACCGCTCAGTGTCAGCTACCCCCCTCTGCCAGTCCCACCAGTGGCTTCCAATCGCCCAAAGGATAAAATTCAAAATATTAACAACCAAGCCATGCACAACTCTGCACCCGGCTATATATCAAACCTTGTCTCAAAGTATCACCCTAACCTTCCCCTCCACTCTTCCAAGGACCTCCTGCTTTCCAGCTCCCTTGTGAACTCCTCCAATGCTCGCCTCCAGGACTTCTCTAGAGTCTCTTCCGTCCTCTGGAACTGTTTACCCCAAATTGTCCATCTATCTCCTACTCTGACTGCCTTTAGGCGATCCCTTAAGACTCATCTCTTCAGGAAAGCCTATCCCACCTCGAACTAACCACTGAACCATCACGTTCACAAACAAGTAATCTACACACAGCTACCTCCTCATGTATCACTTGCCCCTCCCTTTTAGTTTGTAAGCCCTCACGGGCAGGGCCCTCCTTGCCATCTTGTCTTGAATTGTATTGTAATTGTAATGTCTTCCTTATATTGTAAAGTGCTGCGCAAACTGTTGGCGCTATTTAAATCCTGTATAATAATAGCAATCCAGATGGAGCCATGAGTGCTAACAGCATCAAATCCAAAGCTAGTTGGATATGCGGATGCTGATTGGACCGGAGACTGCACAGACCGCAAATCCACAAGTGGTTACATCTTCCAACACAGGGAGGGAACCCAAAGTTGGCCTAGCCGAAAGCAAACAACTGCACTTTCCTCAACTGAAGCTGAATACATAGCAGCAGCACACGCTTGTCAAGAAGCAATATGGATTCACCAGCTTTTAATGAACATGGGTGTAGACATTTCAAACCCCATCCCTGATCTTTGAAGATAACCAGGGATGTATAAA
Source organism: Nanorana parkeri (assembly GCF_000935625.1). NCBI lineage: Eukaryota > Metazoa > Chordata > Amphibia > Anura > Dicroglossidae > Nanorana > Nanorana parkeri. Next base: position 108,934 of record NW_017308692.1, read on the forward strand.
GCTCATACGATCAGAAAAGATCAACCCTAGAACCAAGCACATCAGCATGAAGTATCATTTGCTTAGGGACACTCAAGAGAGAGACATTCAATATTGCTCATCAGAAGAAATGACTGCGAAAGCACTCACCTAAACCATTGCCAAAGGATCATCACAGTTTCCTTTGAGAGAAGCTAAAAGTCATATAGCAACGCATATGCTGTTGAGAAGGGGGTGTTGGAAATGCAACAGCATATGCTGATATGTTCTGATTGTATTACTGACTGTAGTATGTCTTTTTGAGCTGTAGACGGCAGATATAAATTTTATCGGCTCGTACAGGCATATCCAAGGTTCCCAAGCCTTCTTACATTTTGACATTGCATCTAATATTCTTGCTGTTAGTTTTTCTTTTGTAAAAGTTCATTGGACTCTATGCTTCACCTCAGCAATCGATAGGAAGTCAGACTGCCAGGCTTATGCAATGGTCTGTAGACATGTGCACCGGCAAAAAATTTCGTTTCGTTTTCATTCGGAATTTTTGTTATTTTGTTTTTCGGGAATCGGGTCCAAAAGTCAATTGATCTTGGGATTCAGAAGAAATTCATTTGCTGTAGTCTGTACGAATAATTTTTTGTGGATGAATTTTCATTGCAGCAAAGTGACAGACAAAAAAAACTAATACTTTTCATATGATTCCATGACTCACAGACTCGAATGGCATTGTAGTATTTGATAGCTGAGAATGTCAAATGGAAGAAGCGAGCCGTGACGTCACAGACGTCTGCAGACTCAATAAAAAATAAAAAAATTCTCTAATATCACTTTGCTGAAACGAAATTTCGTCCAACAAATGAAATTTCGTACAGACTACCACTTATGAATTTCGGAATCAGAAATTCGGATTCATTTGCATTCGTTATTTCTGTAATTCGGAAATTTCCGAAATTTCGTTCGAATTTCGATTCGGAAACAAAATGAATCGCACATGTCTAATGCTCTGTTTCATAGCTGTGAGAACATGCAACCTAAGTTTAAACTGATATTTTGTGAGGCGCTCAGGCTGGAGTTTGAGGAGAGCTTCCGTCGGACATGCAAGTACATTTACCTCCATCTGAATTAAGAGCAGTCTATACACTGTTGTCGATACAATACTTTGTAATTGGTTTCCTGTGCCCCAGGACATTTTGTGAACAGGACATATTCGTATCCCAAATCTGCACCCATTGGTCCTCATCTAAGGAGTTGTCAAGGTCCACCTTCCACTTTTGCATATACTTATGATTATGCGGTGTTTGGCCACCTAGGAATAAACCGAAAAGAGATCAAGCCCACTGAATGAGGTGTAAATGGTGTAAAAAGCAGTCCAAGAGATGATATCCAGTCCGAGGAGGCAACAAAATGTTTCACCTGTAGATAACATAATAGATCTCCAACAGGTAATTTATGTCTCCCTAGGGGTGTGAAAAGATTTTATACTAGCACTAGAAAGCAGGCAGTGCACCAGGGAGAGATTAGCCATTACCCATCAGAACACTGTACCCGAGGACTCCAACCCTGGGGTAAAGAATGGTTCCTAATAACGATAGAAGGGGGTGATATGGAGACAGGAGGCCTCCTGAATACTTAGGAGCATCCCACACCCTGAGGGAATGCAATGTAATAGGATGAAGGATATATATGAGGGAATAGAGACTGGCAGTACTTAGAATAAGTAAAGATCTCTGGGCAGGTAAGTCATCTTGACATCCGCTATACCCAGGAGAGAGGGTATTAATTTCAAACTTTAAGCAAAGATCATAGTTTGTCAAAAAAAAGAGTGGGATAATTTGCTTTATAAAGCATCTGATGTGAGCTAGTGAGACAAATCCCCAAAATCAGGGGCATTGGTCCCCAATGGAATGGAAAAGAGTCCCAAAGTGCATGTACTTCTGGTAGAGAGACATTTAGTGCCTTATATTTGCTCAGATTGACCTTGAGACCTCAGAATGAGCCATGGTGTTGCAGTAGAGATAAAAGATTGGGCAAGCATACTTTAGGATTCGATATGTATAAAACAATATCATCAAAGCAGCAAATAAGCTAAGTTTATGATGATGACCAGCTGTATAAGACCCGCTGTATCAGGGAGTTCCCTAATAAGCTGGGCTAGTGGTTCAATAGCATGCATGAACAGAAGAGTGGATAATGGGCATCCCTGCCTAGTACCTCTCAATGTTGAGAACGGCAAAGATTTATATCCCACGTATTTAACATGGACAATGGGTGTCGAATACAGGGGATGAGACCCATTTACAAAATTCAGGGCCAAAGCCCCATCGCTGCAAAGCATAGAAGAGTGAATGCCATGAGAGGGAATCAAAAGCTTTTCTAAAATCCAATGAGAGTAGCATCAAAGCCACCTCTATCAACAGACATGCTCTGCATACATTATCCCTAGCCTGTTGAAGGGGCATACAACCTTCCTTATCCTTATCTACCAATGAACCAATAATAGAGTTTAGTCTAGTGAACAGTATTATATCTTACAGCTTAATGTCTATATTCAAGAGCGAGATCAGTCTAAAGTAGTTAGTATCATCTGTGTATGTAGGCTTAGGTATCATACACCATAGCAGTCAGAGACTCAGTCCTAAAAGATTGGTCAACATGTAGGTCAAGAGCTTCCATTAAAAAAAGGGGCTCGGATATACAAATACTTTTATATTAAGAGTCTGTGAAGCCATCAGGCCTACGCTTATTCAGTTTGCGGGACTCAATAATGACAGTCACCTCTGAAAATTAGATAGGAAACTGCAGTTTATGGCACAAAGCATTTGACAATTCAGGAAGGGAGATCCAGGAGAAAACGCCATCTGCTGCAACAGAAGAGTAGAGTACCAGAGAAATTCTGTGGTAATTTTGAGAGGTTTGCTATTGATGGGGAAACCCAAATTCAGAGGTTCAATAATGTTGGCTGCTGAATTGAAAACGTAAATGTATTTATTGTACAAACATGCAGGAAGAGTTTTGCATTCAAAATTGCTCTATCTTGCTGGACATTCTTAATACAATATATACAGTGGGGGGGGGATTTATCAAAACTGGAGCAGACATAGGTGTACGTTTAATAAACCGTGATAAAATTAGCTTCATCACGAGTTAACTTTACTCAGCAGATCTCTTTGTTTTTCTCGGCCGCACAGAGGCTGTTTAATAACCTGCGAAAAGAAAACTTATCACACGAAACAGCTGTGAAAGGCTGAGATAAATCGTCACGGTGATCAGTAGAGAAAGCAATGTGGGGAATGTATTCTGAGCTGCACAATGACATCCTTTGTGATAATCTACAATCCTCCTGGCAGGATCATAGTTTACTCTGCCAAACCACCCAATAACAATATTAAAAAGCACCTCTATAGCAAAGTGCAACAGTTATTTCTCTGTTAAAATGATGAAAATTGCTAAAAAGCAGGATTTACATGTTCCGATTTGTTCAGCATGTACTAGTACAAAAACATGAATCAAACTACCAGAGGCGGCCACAATGTGAGGCAGTGATGGGGTTAAACATTCTAAAGGGGCACTCCAGCCAAGCAATGTAAGTGGGCACTCTGACACATGCTGGAAATTAGAATGTTTGGCGTCCCTGAAAAAAGCCTGCTGTCCCGAGATAGGTGCATCAGCACTGTGTGTGTGGAAACACACCAGCAGCATTTATTAATGCCTTATAAACGGCGGACCATGGTGGCGAAATGGTCTTACAGACTGTTATGTGTGGAGTGCAATGTTCACTGCATCTGCCTGTAAACCATGCTCCCCAGACATCCTTCAAACTTAATTTGGTGGGCCTGTTTCTGAGGGAGACTGAGCCTTCAACAAGCCCTAAGGTCACATGACCGTACTGAACTTTACCTCACACTACACAGATACAGTGAGGGGATTTGAAACTGTCACTCTCATGAGGGAAGGGTGGCATTAAGACAACAGACATCCTTCAAACTTAATTTGGTGGGCCTGTTTCTGAGGGAGACTGAGCCTTCAACAAGCCCTAAGGTCACATGACCGTACTGAACTTTACCTCACACTACACAGATACAGTGAGGGGATTTGAAACTGTCACTCTCATGAGGGAAGGGTGGCATTAAGACAGACTTCCCTCCTTTTCCCTCTCAAGGCTGTGACACACTGCAGGCGAAGCGAAAAAATCGCAACCTTCCACTTCGCACCGCAGCTTGTCTACACTGTAGTTTGTCCGGGCACAGCGCATATTAAAAGCGATTGGGCGTCTCTACAGACGTCTGAAGGCTTGTATCAAAACAGCCATCGCTGGCTGTTTACATTCAAAGCCGATTTCCCGTTCGTGCGCGCCGCCTAGCAGCGGGCACGAGCTGGGCTGGTTAGGACGTTTTAAAACGCCCACCCGCATTCTGTCCACTATCCGGCCCTTTAATTACAACGGCTGGACAGCAGTTGGTTAATTATTTAATTCATAAATATTCTTTGTTGATTATGAAATATATTTCTATTATTTTAAATTAATTATTTCAAAATGTAAATAATGAATATTTCATTAAATATTATTTATGTAATTATTACATAAAATAATGATTGCATTTAATACATATTAGTTATTTATTTCATTACTAATTAATAATCAAATTAATATTTGATTAATGATACATTTTTTTATTATTATGAATTAATAATATTAATAAAATAAGTAATTAAACATATTATTTAGTATATCATATATTTAATTATATAATATATGTACATAGATAGATAGATAGATAGATAGATAGATAGATAGGATATATAATCGCCTGCAGTGTGTCACAGGCTTCAATCAGCAGTAGCCAGTAGCAATGGCTGGGCAGCCAACCATTGCTACTGGCATAAATGTCCCAAAATGTCAGAAATCCAGAAGAGAAGCATCTGTGCTTTATTTTAACTGTTCCTGAAGGTTCCTAAAAGGAACTAGGTTTATGACAAGTTCCTGTATCTTTGCTCAGTGGTTCTCGAGAAAAAGGCCTTTATCACAAGGTCTGACAGGGTGCTAAATCAAGGGCACTTTTCACAATACTTATCCAGTGATAAAGCTGTTCTCTACTTTTCTCCCTTTATTAAACAGGTACATTCCCATTACTTTCTGTGTACTTATCACCAGGATGAGAAGAGGTGAGATATTTCAGTTCCTACCTGACTTATCACGGGTTATTAAACACCATTTTCTAGCCTTTTCACTTTGCTAAGGTGAGAAAAGCCTTCTCACTGCTTATCACACTCTTTCACAGTTTATTAAAACGTACACCAAAATCTGGAGCAGCTGTGCACAGCAGTGAATCTGCTTCTCACTCTCATTTTCAAATCTTAACTGAGCAAACTGAAGAGAGATGCTGATTGGTTGCCATGGGCAACTGCTCCAGATTCTGTCTGCTCCAGTTTTGATAAATTCCCCTCAGTATGTTTTGAGCTGGGTGGGAACCTTCTAAGACTATCTTAGAAGTGTAAATCTTCTTTCTGATGGTATCTTTTAAGTTGATGACATGCTGTCTATGGTGCTTCTAAACGAACATTTGTTCATAGACAGGAGTCAAGAGTTTGGAAACCATATCACTGCTATCTCACACAATCTATACACTAGTTGTAGTAAACAGTTGGGTCAGAGACCATTAACAGAGTTTCCTTCTCTACTTTCCTTGTGTGGTAGTCCAACATCGCAGTTACTTTCAGTACCAGGATGTGGATCTTGGAAGTGCTGATATTGGGAAGAAGGAACAAAGGTAAGACTACTCTAGCTTCTATAAAACATACAAAACCTAATGAAAGATTAGACTGAAGAGGGCAGATAAAAAAATACATAGTCAATTTGCAATCCCTATCATCCTTCTTTAAATCCCTGTGATTCTCCCTCTAACTTCCTAATCTTTCTTTTGTTAGTCTATTTTTGCTTATTTATAAAATTATCTCTGCAGAAAATCTCACTTGGCTCTGTCAAAACTAAAAAAATAGAGAGTATTAAATAATACAAGATAGTAAGACTAAGATCAAAAAGTCTAAAAGTTACATCTACGACACAATGCTCTACAAGGTTGGAGATGCTCCATCATGTTGTCACTTGTAATAGAGGTTTGCTGGCTTATCTAGTGAACAAACTTGATAAGCACAGCAGAAATCCAGTACAGAACAAAAGAAAAAGTCAAGAATATACATTGTGAGCTGTTCCTAAATGGCTATCACCAGGGTGCAGAGCCTCAACATTGGCTCCCTGCATTAACCTCTCACCCTAGATAAACGTAGAGTACAAAAAAGTATAGGAATAAGGGTTTGTAGAGAGGTAAGAAACCAATGCACAGGCCTCAAAATTTCCACTCGCCCCCTCGCAATTGGCGAGTGAAAATTGCGGGGGGGAGAGTGGAATGTCAGAGACGGAGTGCGCTGCCGGCGGGACCAGGGATGGGACACTACCGCCGCGGTGATCGCTCTCTTCTGTTCATTCTCTGTAGGCTGCTGCAGCTACGGGCGGCCGAGATGAGAGAACAGAAGCGAACGATCTCCACGGCAGTAGTGTCACATCCAGTGCCGGCAGTAGCTCTCTGCGATCCCTCTATCTTCTCCCGGCCGCTGCAGCTTCAGCTCCACGAAGCGGGCACTCAGAGAGGCAGCTCTGATCGCACCTGTCATCGCTCTCACTTTCTCCTTCCAGCCGCTCTGAAGCTGCAGCGGAGGAGGAGAGAGAGGGAACGCTGACAGGTGTGATCAGAGCCGCAGGACGGCTTCTGCTGCGCACCACCATCACCAGAAGAAGAGGTCAAAGCAACTGTAAGTCCCTGTACTTTGTGACATTCTGACCACTGGTACTGTGTACTGACCTCTGTATCATGCGTCACACCCTGACCTCTGTACTGTGCGTTACACCCTGACCTCTGTACTGTGCGTCACACCCTGACCTCTGTACTGTGCGTCACACCCTGACCTCTGTACTGTGCGTCACATTGCTGCCCTCTGCACTGCGCATCACATTGCTGACCTCTGCACTGCGCGTCACATTACTGACCTCTGCACTGCGCGCCACATTGCTGACCTCTGCACTGCGCGTCACACAGCTGGCCTCTGTATTCTGCATTGCACCACTGACTTCTGTACTGTGCGTTGTTACTGATCTTTGGACTCTGCGTCACACCGCTGACATGGCAGAGTTAAGGCCGGGGCAGGGTAGGGGTTAGGTGGGGCAACTGGTGGCAAGTAACTTTTAAGTAATAATTCCTATAGGGGACGTATGGCACTAGTGGCCTTAACCCACTGATATAATAATCCTATTTGGTCAACCTGTTAAATAAAGAAGATAGAATATTTCTAGAAGATGTGATCTTAGGCCAATATTCCTACATACCTCCACATCTCTCAGGTGTATTATCATAATCCCAGGTATACATATTATTCTTGGTTGAAATTAATCTGTCAGGTATTTGATGCATTCCACTCATAAACTCCTGTATCTAGTCTATAACGTGTGTTATCTTTAAACGATAAATAAGTGCATGTGATTGGGTCAAACGCGTTGGCTTGCCCATATCTATGTATAAAAAGTGCAAATATAAATCTATGTATACAAAAAAGCCATTAACCACTTCCCATCCACCGAACGCTGAAAGATGTCCTTCGTGCCCGCGCCTGCTCGTGCGTGCCAGGGGGCGCGCATGAGCGGGAGACCGCCAGGATTTTAAATGGCCAGCGATGGCCGTTTACATGCAAGCGGTTCGGCGTCCGATCGCTTGTATGATGCAAGTCAGGGTGGCCCCCCCTCTTACCTCTTCTCGCCGCCCCAGTGATCCCGGGTGTCATCCATCCCGGGCGATGTGGTGGCTCTGTGTACTGAGAACGGAAGGAGATCTGTACAGACCTCCCTCCGCTCTCCTCCCGGTCTCTGAATGCAGGAAGTGATGTATGTTACATCACTTCCGCATTCCTCTGTCACTCTCCGGTACAGAAACCTTAGAGACCCCTGATGTCTCCATAAAGGGGACCTGTCACTGTAATTTGTTATTACATAGGGGATTTCTTAGCACCCTATGTGATAACAATAAAGTTAAGTGTAAAAAAAAAAAGTTACAAAAAATTACTCACAAAGTAAATAAAATGTACACACACACATATAAAAAAAAACCACAAAAGTTTTTGAAAGTCTTCCACCCCCACATAGGTGTGCCTACATGCAAAAACGAAGATTGCGCCAATTACGCCGCACGTTACATATCGCCGCGAACATCGCAGTGAGAGCAATAATTTTAGGGCCATCAATCACTGATAACAGTAAAAGTGATGAGCGCTAAAATCTTTTAAAACAATGCCTATGGCCAATTTTGGCAATCATAGTTTTTTTTGCGATTTCGCGCAATTTTAAGGCTTGACATGTTTGGTGTCTATTTACCCGATGTGGCCCCGCCTTTTATATTTTACCAAAAAATTGGGTTAAAATAAATGTTTCCTAAAATAATAAAGGGAAAACCGTTTAAAAAAATAATATTCGGTACTTTTTTGTTATATAGTCAAAAATAAAAACCCCAGTGCTGATTAAATACCACCAAAAGAAAGCTCTATCTGTCCCCAAAAAAATGGTATAAAATTAGTTTCAGTACAGCGTTGCATGACGGAATAAATGTCAGTTGAAGTACCGCAGCGCTGAATACTGAAAAATGGCCCGGTCAGCAAGTGGTTAATAGTTCAATCACTCGTGACAGTGAGTTATAATTAATTAGTGCATGTGTACCACGGAAACATGGGTACTGTTAGTGGAACTTGGTGCATTCCAATTATCTCAAAAGCAGTAAGTGTATTAAGTAATAATTCAAGTAGTGTAAAATTTCATATATGTTACCACTACCCAACCTACTAGCTGAGAAACGATCAACAGCTGTGTCTAATATTAAAGATACTATTGTTTAAAGTATATATTAATAGGGGACGTATGGCACTAGTGGCCTTAACCCACTGATATAATAATCCTATTTGGTCAACCTGTTAAATAAAGAAGATAGAATATTTCTAGAAGATGTGATCTTAGGCCAATATTCCTACATACCTCCACATCTCTCAGGTGTATTATCATAATCCCAGGTATACATATTATTCTTGGTTGAAATTAATCTGTCAGGTATTTGATGCATTCCACTCATAAACTCCTGTATCTAGTCTATAACGTGTGTTATCTTTAAACGATAAATAAGTGCATGTGATTGGGTCAAACGCGTTGGCTTGCCCATATCTATGTATAAAAAGTGCAAATATAAATCTATGTATACAAAAAAGCCATTAACCACTTCCCATCCACCGAACGCTGAAAGATGTCCTTCGTGCCCGCGCCTGCTCGTGCGTGCCAGGGGGCGCGCATGAGCGGGAGACCGCCAGGATTTTAAATGGCCAGCGATGGCCGTTTACATGCAAGCGGTTCGGCGTCCGATCGCTTGTATGATGCAAGTCAGGGTGGCCCCCCCTCTTACCTCTTCTCGCCGCCCCAGTGATCCCGGGTGTCATCCATCCCGGGCGACGTGGTGGCTCTGTGTACTGAGAACGGAAGGAGACCTGTACAGACCTCCCTCCGCTCTCCTCCCGGTCTCTGAATGCAGGAAGTGATGTATGTTACATCACTTCCGCATTCCTCTGTCACTCTCCGGTACAGAAACCTTAGAGACCCCTGATGTCTCCATAAAGGGGACCTGTCACTGTAATTTGTTATTACATAGGGGATTTCTTAGCACCCTATGTGATAACAATAAAGTTAAGTGTAAAAAAAAAAAGTTACAAAAAATTACTCACAAAGTAAATAAAATGTACACACACACATATAAAAAAAAACCACAAAAGTTTTTGAAAGTCTTCCACCCCCACATAGGTGTGCCTACATGCAAAAACGAAGATTGCGCCAATTACGCCGCACGTTACATATCGCCGCGAACATCGCAGTGAGAGCAATAATTTTAGGGCCATCAATCACTGATAACAGTAAAAGTGATGAGCGCTAAAATCTTTTAAAACAATGCCTATGGCCAATTTTGGCAATCATAGTTTTTTTTGCGATTTCGCGCAATTTTAAGGCTTGACATGTTTGGTGTCTATTTACCCGATGTGGCCCCGCCTTTTATATTTTACCAAAAAATTGGGTTAAAATAAATGTTTCCTAAAATAATAAAGGGAAAACCGTTTAAAAAAATAATATTCGGTACTTTTTTGTTATATAGTCAAAAATAAAAACCCCAGTGCTGATTAAATACCACCAAAAGAAAGCTCTATCTGTCCCCAAAAAAATGGTATAAAATTAGTTTCAGTACAGCGTTGCATGACGGAATAAATGTCAGTTGAAGTACCGCAGCGCTGAATACTGAAAAATGGCCCGGTCAGCAAGTGGTTAATAGTTCAATCACTCGTGACAGTGAGTTATAATTAATTAGTGCATGTGTACCACGGAAACATGGGTACTGTTAGTGGAACTTGGTGCATTCCAATTATCTCAAAAGCAGTAAGTGTATTAAGTAATAATTCAAGTAGTGTAAAATTTCATATATGTTACCACTACCCAACCTACTAGCTGAGAAACGATCAACAGCTGTGTCTAATATTAAAGATACTATTGTTTATAGTATATATTAATAGAGAGAGAGAGAGAGAGAGAGAAGAATATATATAAGAATAAAATATTATATATAAAAATGAAAATAAAGAAATGTGGAACTGACAGTCCCCATGTGCTCTCCCATCGTTGCCCCCTAGTAAACCCTCCAATAGTCACTTCCCCTATAGAAAAAGTAGTTGAATCACTGCAAATCAAACTTTCCCCCTCCATAGCTCCCCAGCTATCCTAGGCCAGTATTAGGGATTATGATGCGTCCTCAGCTCTTGGCTCCTTGTATTATATTCTCCACATTTCTTGCACCGCCACCCCTGCCCTTATATAGCCCCCACCGCCGTATAGGACAAACCGGACACAGGTGTTCCTGTTGCCAATCAGCGCGTGTGCCATGTCAGCACGCATACGCTTGCCAAGCTCCACACGCCGCTGCCTCGGCAACAAGGGAAGCCGTCCCTAAGGACCACCCCCTTGTTTGCGTGCAGGAGAGAGACCGCTCACACACAATAAGCTATGGACGAATGCCACCACTGCGGACGACTACTAGATATGAACCAAAGGGATTGTAAGAAAGAGTCCAGAGGGCCCAGGTTATGATGTCCCAACCGTCCCCATACCGCCTGATCCACATCCAGCGGGGCACTCCACTGGATTGGCAACCGGAACACCTGTGTCCGGTTTGTCCTATACGGCGGTGGGGGCTATATAAGGGGAGGGGTGGCGGTGCATGAAATGTGGTTGTATCATGAATTGCCATCAGTATAATCAATGGATAAACCTGGAGTCCTTTTTTCATAAGACCGGCAACTCGTCTTCTCAACGTGGAGCCAAGATGGTGTCAGGTAGGGAGAAACGGGCTGTCTCCCCTCCCCCCTCTTCACCAGACTCGCTGCTGTCTGCACCCACTGGCAGAGGGAAGGATTCGCCTGACCACAGTGACACAGACACAGAGGGAGAGGATCCTACTGCATTCCTCAAGTATTTTGCTCTTCTGCCTACCAAATCTGATATTGCAGCCATGTTTACTAAACTGGAGTCTACTCATAAGCATCATATGGCAGAGCTGCGAGAGGGCTTGCAATCTTTTCACCAGAGGCTGAACACGGTGGAATCTGCTATGCCTGTGATGACTTCGGTGGTGGGGGAATTGCAGAAATCCGTGCACCAACAATATCATTATCATCAGGATATGCTGTCCCATGTCGATAATCTTGAGGATAGGAGCAGGCGGAATAACATCAGGCTGTGGGGCATACCAGAGGCCACGGGTATGCGGGATCTTAAAGCGACAATGCTGGGCATATTCAACACCCTCCTTAATCGCCCTGTGACTGACCATCTTGAGTTGGACAGAGTCCACCGCACGCCTGGCTACCGCAATGCGGACTCCCCACGTCCCAGGCATGTTCTATGCAGGGTACACCATTATACCCTCAAGGAGGAAATTATGTCAAAGGCGCACGCGGTGGGCACTTTGGACTTTGTTGGAGCCCAAATCTCTTTTTTTCCAGACCTCTCTCGCAGAACTCTGGCGAAACGCAGAGCGGTGCGTCCTTTCACTAAAGCACTACAGGATATGGGAATACCTTACCGCTGGGGATATCCATTCTCTCTGTCTGCTCGCAAAGATGGTCGCACTCATGTTTTCAGACATCCTCCTGACCTGGAGACCTTGAGATTTTGGATCTTGCCTACTTGCGATTTCAAGATTCGGCTCGGCGCATGTTTTACAAATTTGGCAATAAGAGTGGCAGACTCTTGGTACGCTCTGTCCGTGCTAGACGCACCGGTGCTTACATCCCTAAAATCCACTGTCCGCAACGGGGTCTGGTTCATTCCTCGGAGGACATAGCCAGAGCCTTTCACAAATATTACACAGACCTTTACAATTTGAATGATGACTTGCCGTCGGGTCTCACTACCTTGCCAGCCTCGATCTATATATAACATACCTCTCTTCCGAAACTCTCTTCATCTGCCATGCAGTCGCTGGAAGCACCGTTCTCGACTGAGGAAATTTCTGCTATCATTAAATCCCTTCCTGGTGGTAAGGGCCCTGGCCCCGATGGCTATACGAGCGCCTTCTATAAGTCCCTATGCGACTCTATTCTTCCCATCTTGGTGCCGGCCTTCAACTCCATCTCGGAGTCCTGTCGTTTCCCGAAACAGTCTCAAGAAGCTCACATCACTGTCTTGCCTAAAGAAGGGAAAGACCCTTCCTTATGCGCCAGTTATCGGCCTATCTCATTAATTCATTTGGACATGAAGTTGTATGCTAAGGCAATAGCGGAGCGTCTGAAACTATATATACCCTCCCTAGTCCACTTAGATCTTTTGAGATAATACCTCAAAATCTATCACCCTTATGGCATATGCGAAGGACCGTGGTATCCCGCTTTGTCTTCATTCCATCGACGCTGAGAAGGCCTTCGACCGCCTTAATTTGGATTTCCTTAAGGCCACACTGCAACATATTGGGATTCCCTCCTCCCTCCTCTCCAAAATACTCGCCTTATATGACTTCGGCGAGGATCCGAATTAACGGCATTTTGTCGCATCTCATTGACATTCGCAATGGCACTCGGCAGGGCTGCCTTTTGTCGCCATACTTGTATGTTTTGGCCATGGAGCATCTGGCTGCGGCACTCCGCCTTAATCCGAACATCCAAGGAGTAATGGTTGGGGATAGAGAGTTCAAGCTCAGCCTCTATGCTGATGACTTGTTGCTATACATCACTAAGCCTGTCGTGGCCTTCACTTCCCTATTACAGGAATTTGCACGCTTCGCTGCTCTCAGCAATTTCAAAGTCAACATGCAAAAGTCGGAAGCTCTAAATGTCTCTTTACCCTTGACACTAGTAACCTCTCTACAGCAATCCTTCACCTTCTCCTGGGTCCCCTTAGGTATAAAGTACCTTGGTGTCCTCCTTCCGTCAGGTCTGAACTTGCTCTATGATCTAAATTACAAACCGATGCTTGCCCTTGTCTCTCGTAAATTGTCAGAGTGGACTCACCTTAATCATACCTGGTTTGGACGAATGGCACTATTCAAAATAAATATCCTACCCCGACTCTTGTATCTTTTTCAAACTGTCCCCATTGGCCTGCCCCCTTTCTTTTTCAGCTCTTTGCGGTCCCTTCTCCTGAAATGTATCTGGTATAATGCCCCAGCCAGGACTCGGTACATGGTTCTGATTAGACGTAAGCAATTTGGGGGAGTTGGTCTACCACAGATTGAATTGTACCATAAGGCGGCCTTGCTAACCAGGTTACTGGATGCCATATGTCACCACTCCCAGAAATTATGGGTTCAGCTGGACTTTCTTATCTCACTTGC
>NW_017308692.1:123984-125637 GCF_000935625.1 Nanorana parkeri
TGGGGGTGTTACCTTACCTTGTCCGGACGTTTTTGCAGGTTTGGGACCGCCTCCTTAAACGATTTCCTCTTAAACCTATTATAGGGAATCCGGAGTTCCCCCCCGGCATTGCATTGTCAGCGCTTCTTGCGATGGGATAGGATGTCCCCCTCTCCTTTGAGCACGGCCTGGGGGAGTCTGGGCTTGCACCCTCTTCGAGATCTTTTGGGAGATTCCCCAGACTTACCGGGACGGTGGCTGGAATATTTTCAACAGCGTGACATTAGTGACTTGATACAGCGCAAATGTCCCCTGGATAGGGCTCTTACCCCATTTGAACGCCTATGTGTTACCCCCAACCAGCCTTTGCGTCCCCTGTCCTTACTATATGGCCTTCTGATAGCATTTTTTGAACACGACACCCCTCAATACATGATAGATTGGGCCTCAGACATGGGCTGCTCCTTCTCTGCGGAAAACCTTTCTAAGTCCTTCCGTCTAACTCACACGAGCTCCATCTCCAGCATTGTGCAAGAGCGCAACTTCAAGATTTTATCTAGATGGTACTACTGTCCTACCCGCCTTCACGCTATCTACCCTTTGGTTAGTGACCTATGTTGGAGGTGCCTTTCCAGCAGAGGCTCAATGCTCCGCATTTGGTGGTCCTGTCCTGGGGTCCAGACGCTTTTTTGCCACATGACGGGTGTACAGTTGGATTGCTCTCCTCAACTCGCTCTCCTCTCTGTGTTCCCGGGTTCTGTGCGCTCAGCTAAAAAAGGGCTGCTGTGGTTCTATTTGATGGCTGCCAGGGCGATCATACCGAGACTGTGGAAATCTCAGACAAGCCTGTCTATAACGGACTAGTTGGCGGAAATGCACTCTATTTGTAGACTGCAGGAAATTTCGCCATGCTGTATGATAAACATGCTCAGTTTTATGAGGTTTGGAGTCCCTGGCTTCATTTCTGCTCTTCTTCTTCAGGACTACGTAGCCCGTCGCCAGTGTGACTGAGCTATCCATATTAGACACAGGTTCAGTTTGGTCAGCTATGCACCTTTGCAATAGCCTTATATTAACAACCTGAGTTTTTACCGGATTTGGCGGTCGGTTGGGGCCCGGGGGGATACACTCTACCTTTTCTATCTCTCCTCCTTTTATCCTTTCTTTATTTTTTACTTTCTTTTCTTTTTCTTGTGTACTTTTCTTTTCTCTTTCTTGTACTGGGAGTACTGGCACTCTGTGGCACCTTTTAAGACTCTGTACGCGTTATTTACGCTATTGGCCCGGTGACGGGTCGTGCACAGTGAGGGTTCTGTACTACAGAGATTGGCGCCTTTAATAACAGCGGGCACAAACTTACTTATTGTGACAGGTTTTTGTGTAACGAGATATTCACTGTATTGTATGTAAGGTGACTGTATTGTATGTAATACACTCCAGTGCGTCACTAGCATACAATCATGCTGGTACATGTGCCTCTACTCCCCGTTTGTCGTGTATACTTTGTATGGATGTGTAAAAACTTTCAATAAAAGATATATTAAGTAAAAAAAAAAACAGTTTGGTCTGTTTATGAGAAGCCAGCTCACAGCTGTATGTATGTATGTATGTATGTATGTATGTATGTATGTATGTATGTATGTATGTATATATATATATATATATATATATATA
>NW_017308692.1:125653-145652 GCF_000935625.1 Nanorana parkeri
TATCACACTCATGGCCAAAAATATTAACAAACCTGCATTTCTGTCAGATAATGCACCACTTCACGCAGAAAAGTGTTGCAATTACAAATGTTTAGGCATTCTCATGTTTATTTCTTTTATTTGGATTGATATGACACAAAAAAAGTGGAGAAAATAAAGCCAGATCTGACACATTCCACGCAAAACGCCTAAAATGGACCGGACAAAATTATTGACCCCATCAATTAATATTTGGTAGCACAGCCCTTGGAAAAAATTGCTGAAATCAATCGCTTTCTGTAACCATCAATTAGTTTCTTATACCTCTCTACAAGAATTTTGAACTACTCTTCTTTTGCCAAATGCTCGAGGTCTCTCGGATTGGAAGGGTTCCTTTTCCCAACTGCTGTTTTGAGATCTCTCTACAGGTGCTCTATGGGATTTAGATTCGGACACATTGCTGGCCAGGCCAGTACTTTGTCTGAAACCATTTCTGGGTGCTTTTTGATGTGTGCTTTGGGTCATTATCCTGCTGTAAGACTCATGACCTCTGACAGAGACCCAAGTTTGTGACACTGGGCCCTACATTGCACCCCAGAATTCTTTGGTAGTCTTCAGATTTCATAATGCCATGCACACAGTCAAGACATCCAGTGCCTGAAGCAGCAAAGTCACCCCAAAACATCAGTGATCCTTCACCATGTTTGACTGTATTTTTTTTCTTTAACAGCTTCCTGGATGCAACAGGCCGTGTATACACGGCCTGTTAGCCCCGCCCACTTGGGCACGCCGTGCGGCACGCGCGAGCAGGAAACGACGGCAATCTAAAATCAGGCAGCGATGCCCGTTAACATACAAGCGATCCGCCAGTTATAGAGCCGGTGGATCGCTTGTATAAGCTGCCGGCCCGTGCCCCCCCTCCCTCAGATAAAGTTAAGTGAAAAACAAAATAGGAAAAAAGCTAAAGTTTCCCCCCAAAAAATTAAAGTTACACATAAAAAAGAATTTAAAAAAATAATTATTTTTTTAAAGTTCCCACCCATACATACACGCATGCAAACATGCGTCAGGGGCGCATGCCTGCGAAAACGACGATGGCGCCCATTACACCGCACATGTTACATATCGCCGTGAACGTCGCAGTGAGAGCACTAATTATTGGGGCATCAATCACTGATAACACTAAACTGATGAGCTGTAAAAGCTTTTAAAGCGTCGCCTATGGTTATATTTTGAGTATGGTAGTTTTTTGCGATTTTGCGGGTGCGCGCAATTTTTAAGCGTGACATGTTTGGTGTCTATTTACCCGACATGACCCCATCTTTTAAATTTTACCTAAATAATTGGGTAATAATAATTGTTTCCTATGATAATGTAAAGAAAAACAATTTTTTTCAAAATTTTCAGGTATTTTCCCGAAATATAGTAAAAAAATAAAAACCCCAGTGGTGATTATATATGACCAAAAGAAAGCTCTATCTGTCCCCAAAAAATGTATAAAATTAATTTCAGTACAGCGTTGCATGACGGAATAAACGTCAGTCAAAGTACCGCAGCGCTGATTACTGAAAAATGGCCTGGCCAGGAAGGGGGTCTTAACACCTGGTCAGCAAGTGGTTAAATACCTCAATTCTTTTTCTGAAAACAGTAGAATGATGGGATGTTTTGTCCGTCCACTGCACATTCTCCCAAAAGGATTTTGGCTTACTCAGGTGGTTTTGGCAAACCCCAATCTGGCTTATGTTTCTGTGTCAGCAGTGGGGTCCTCCTGGGTCTCCTACCAGAGCGTCCCTTTTCATTCAGATGGAGACATATAGTGTGAGCTGACACAGTTGTACTTCAAACCTTCCTGCCAGATCTCCTCTTATTTGTAGATAGGCCTCAGCTTCAGATGTATCAGACATTGTTTCTATTTCATGGGAAGCAGTGATCTGGTAAGTATTAGGACTCGTTCTTTTGGGAACCTCAAGTAAATACTGTATTCTGCACTCCAGCTGCGGAATCTGTGCTCCAGCCCCTGCTTTCCTCTATACAGTGTGCATTTGGCTATGGGTCTGGAATTTAACAACAGAGCTGCCTGTGTATGTGTAGGTGTGAGCTTGCATATCTGGTCCTTCAATAGCCCGTTGTATCTTTCAATTAAACCAGCTGCCTGTGGATGGTATGGGATGTGGCACAGCCAGTACACCCCACAATCTTTGGCCCACTGTTGTACTGTAGATCCAGTGAAGTGTGATCCATTATCGCTATGAACTTCGCTTGAGCAGCCATAGGAAACGATGATCTTCTGGAGCATTTGGAGCATTGCAGCTTGATCTGTACGTTTGCAAGGATGGACAAAAGTCCTGATTAGGTGTCTACTGCAGTGCAACAATATCTCAGTCCATTGTTTCCCCGGGACAGGGGACCAATATCTGTAGGCCTCTCGCCCCTCTTGATGGTCCCCGTGGAATACTTCTGCAGTGGCCATTGTTGCACTTCTCCACACACTGTACAGTTTCCTATCACAGTCTTTATCATATCCATGGTTATAGGCAATTCTCTCTGCTGCGCACATTCGTATCTGCCCCAAATGTCCCGATTGCTTGAGGGCCCAGTTTGCCAAGTTCATCAAGACTGGATAAATTGCCACAACTACAGTCACTTTGGTGATCTCATCTGCCACTCTGTTGTAGTTCTTGAAGTCGGGAACTAGGGGCATATGTTCATCTACATGCCCCACTTTTATTGTACATGAGTGGGCTTCTTTCCAGATATATGTAGTCAAGAACCAGCTGCACTCCTTACAGGAATAGTAGTAAACCTGCCAAGCAGGTGGGTGCTTGTAGTGACTACGGACGGCCCCGTGAACAATGCAGATCTAGAAAGGATTGTCACCAGCACAAAGATATAGTCACATACTTCCTTGCCTTTTCACACTGCCTTTCCATGGATTAACCAGTCATAGGACCTCCACGTGGACATCCAAGTTGTCATAACTTTAAAGACCGCCCAGCTGTCAGTTTAGATCAAGGATGTCCAAACTGTGGCCCTCCAGCGGTGGTGGAACTACGAATCTCATGAAGCTTTGCAAGATTCTCACAGCCACAGACATGACTCCCGGAGAGAGATGCTTCATGGGATTCGTAGTTCCACCACAGCTGGAGGGCCGCATTACTATAGTGTCATTACTATAGCTTTCAATTCTGCATACTGGCTGGATCCTCCAATTCCTGTCTCCAGTAGGACTGTGTCGGTTCTTGGGTTATAGGATGCTGCTGTCCACTGTGGCTCAGACAAAGTGACTATGGCAGAACCATCAGTGAACCATGCTGACTCTTTCTCTTCTTCTGATAGAGACTCAAAAGGTGGAGCCTCTTGAATGGAGAATTGCTGCAGCACAGGAATTTCTTCTTCTGGCTGGGTGCTGGTGAATGTGACAATCCCTGCTAGCTGTTTTGAAATGTCGCTGACATCCCCCGCTGCAATACACCCCTCTCCTGAAGGTACTACTTCCATTTCATCAAAGTCTGGTTCTGGGCTAGAGTTACCCTAGTGGTCAGTCCATTATCTCTCACCCACCCTGCTATTTGGCAATGCAGTATGGATGGTGACTGGGTTGTTTCCTGTAATGGTTTCTACATGTTAGAGTGATGTGCTGGCTCCAAACAAGTACTTCTCCAAGGAAGTGTATTTCCTCTGTGCCCCTTTCAGCTGTTTTGAGTAAAATCCAATGGGTACAGCCTGCTGTCCTTTCTTCTCATTTGGCTGCCACAGACTCCAAGATAGACTGTAAGCCCTCGCGGGCAGGGTCCTACTTACCATCTTGTCTTGAATTGTATTGTAATTGTAATGTCTTCCTAATATTGTAAAGTGCTGCGCAAACTGTTGGTGCTAGGGATGTGCCGATGCCACTTTTTCAGGCCCAAGTACTTCCCCTCATGTACTTGCCGATACATCCCTTCCCCGCTCAGACTCACCCTTCCAGGAGCAGCAGCCATGTGTCGATGTAGTACATATAGAGTATATACTGCTAAATACAGTGCAGACAATACATTTACAATTATACTCTGCTAGTACTGTACATGTACTACATATAGAGTACACTACAGCAATAGAGTTTTTCAATTATCCCCTATTCCCCTGCTAACATGATTAGGTTAAATCATGATCCATAGTACAACTACATGTTATGTATGTAGTATACTATAGATCATGATTTAAAGCCGGTGTCTGCATTGCCACAGAGTGTGTTGTGTACACAACACACCAAAACCGGACTGTCCGGGTGAAAACCGGACGGGTGGCAACCCTACTCGGAGGGCTCATCAGATCCTTCTCTCCCCAGACACTGAAATGTCTCACCCCCCCCCATTATATAATTTCTGATTCCTCTAATATAGCTATTCAGCTCCTTCATTATCTCCCTCTCATACACAGCCGTCCTCTCCCACCATCCACTAGGTAACCTCCCATACACCAGAGGCCAATCTGAACTTAACTAAGGCTCTGGCAGGTGACAGCCATTTTGGGTAGGACAGAATGTACTCCAAGTAAATGAAGGAGATTTCCCAGACACTAGAGAATCAACTTTCCTGTACTGAGTCTCCAGCCGGCGGCGGCCATTTTGGCTTGGACAAAGACACCCTCAACACGGCTATATAGAGAACTAATGATTTCTTCACTTGAGCTGTCATTCCCGCGGCCTATGATGATACAGGCTCTGTGCCTGATCGGCGATCGACAAATTATTTTTTCTCCTCATGCGAGGACGACGTCGGCGGTGCTGAGAGGATGAGCGGAGGAGAGTTGCGTCACTGCTGTGGGCGGAGCTACAGGAGGAGTCCTCTGGGCAGTCGCCAGCCAACTACATTAGACCCCACCTGGAGCTCCGCCCACAGCAGTGATGCGACGCTCTTCCAGCCTGCCCAGAGGACCCCAGCCACCACGGAAGGTACAAAAAAAAAAAAGACACAGTGCAAGCTTCGGTGCTAGGCATCAGGGCATTTTGACAAGTACAAGTACTTGTCAAAATGCCCTGTATCGGGCCCGATTCTGATGCTAGCATCGGTATCGGGACATCCCTAGTTGGCGCTATATAAATCCTGTATAATAATAATATGGTACCCCGCCTGCTCCACTACATCCAGCTGAAATGGTACTCCCGGTTTCATGGGTTCCAGTCCCTGGTGCTGAAAAATTGCTTTTTTAGCAGCAAGGAATGCGGTCTGCTGCTCTGAACCCCATGAAAACTCTTTTTTCATGTCACATTGTATATGGGCCTCAGGATCAGTCCAAGATGCGGGATTAACGATCTCCAGAATCCCATGACTCCAACAAATTTCTGGGCTTCCTTTTTCGTAGTAGGAGGTGACAATCCCTGAATAGTTTGTGGAATTTTCCTCTGTGGCCCAGTCCACATGATTCCCAAGAATTTCGCCTTTGTAGCAGGTCCCTGAACTTTATCTCAGTTTACAGCCCATCCTCTGAAGCACTGCACCTTTTGATACAGTACCTGGAGAACTGAGGATGGGCTGTAACCAAAGAACCAAAGAGGATGTAGCTGAAGCACTGCACCTTTTGATACAGGACATGGAGAATAGTTAGATCCTCTTTGGTTCCAGAGATCATGGTGTCATCGATGTAGTGAAACATAGTGACTTTCAAATTCAGGGTGTTCAAATCTCAGGCAATCAGTCCATGACAAATTGTTGGTGAATGAAAGTATCTTTGAAGAAGCACGGTGAAAGTGTACTGGCAGCCGTCCCGCACAAAGGCAAACTGGTCTTGATACTCTGGGTCTATTGGGATTGAAAAGAAAGAATCAGCCAAGTCTATCACCGCATGATATTCTTCTGACTCTTTTGCTATTTTCTCAGTAATGTAGATCATATCAGGTACAGCTGATTCCAATGGAGGTGCCACTTTGTTTAGACCTGTGTAATCCACAGTCCCATCCAGTTTCTTTACTGGAAACACCGGAGCTGAGAAAGGACGTACAGCAGGTCTAAGAATCCCTACTCTCAACAGTTCTTGAATAGTCTCCCCAATTTCTCTGTGCTGGTGTCGTCTGCCCTCCCAAACTATCTACATAAATCACTTCTTCTTTGTGATGGGAGGGATTACCATGTAAAAGTGTAGCTTACGGAATGCCCCTCACTCTCAAATTGTTGCGGCGGTTTCTCTCTTCTAAATCCTCGATATGTAGCTGCATGTCTGATATCACACCAGATTGTATGTCCCGTGACTCTTCCAGGGCTTTCAGTCGCCCGTCTATAGCCAACACGCTTGTCTCAGTCCCCTCGACCCTCGTGGTCAGCTGTGTTACCTCCTGCCGCAGGCCTTGAAAATCACGGTTGTGTGCTTCCTCAATTTTTGCCACCAGGGCTTCAATATCCACCTTGGTGGGTAGTAGGCGCAGGAGGGCCCCAATATCTAGCTCTGCGGGGGTCTTGGGCAGCTAGGGTCCCCGGGTCACATCTCTCCCCCCTGCTTGGGCAGAGAAGGTGTCCCAATACAGTCACCTGGGGCCCCGAATTCCGGGAAGGATGGTGAGGAAAGCCTGGGAGCGGGTGGCGAGTCGGAATTGCACACTGCCAGATGTGTGCCGCTACTCGAGGCCGCAGCTTTTTCAGGGCCTACTCCCGCGGAGATCGGAGCTGCCGGGGAGAAGTTTTTAAATTTACCCGGTGGTCTGGGGGTGTCAGGCACTTTCTTCTGTCTAGGTTCGGTACGGAGTCCTGTGTTCGGAGCGGTGTGGGAGAGCAGGTGGAAGAAGCGTGCTCACTCTGCCATGGCCAGAACACGCCCCCATTGCTATGTGGTATTTTAACGCTTTAACTTCTGCCTCTGCTTTCTCTCTTCTTTCTGTTTCAGTAGAGAGAGCATGAAGGAAGCATCAACCCAATAAGGGCACTGCCTTCTTATCTGCTTTGCTCAAACAGAATTTCTCACAGGTAATATTTGCCTAATCATCTGAAATGTTACCACTCCATTACTATTAAAAGGAGATGAATACTTTGCTAATTCCTTCGCAAAAGGCATCCACTGACTATCTCTGACCCAAGCAGGCAGGTTGCCCGCCCGCTACTGGACAACAGAAACATCTACAGCCTTGCTTTTCCTAAACAATTTACGCAGCTTTTTCCCTAGTAGAAACAAAAAACACTGCAGAAAAACAGGTTTGTTTCAGTTGGGTTTAGTACAATCCCTGACAGAACCCCCAAATGTTTTGCTTTGAGAACTACAGATCCTAAAGATCAGCCCCTAAATGTAGAGCTTATCCCAAGGACGAGCCCAAATGTAAAGCTTGGCAAAACTTTTTTATATTTGTTGTCTACTTCTGCAGTAAAGCTCAAGGAAACTGACCCAGTAGCATTTAAAATACTAGGCAAAAATGCTGTGTGCACAAACCTAGTTACAGAAAAAAGCTTAAATAAAACAAACACACAGACAGCTACAAACAAACATACATACACACTACACATGTACCCACTACACTATCCTTTTTAGTACATGGAATAGTTTCTAAGAGAGGAAACACCAAAGGTACTTAGCTTCCAGCTGCAATTTCGATAATTTTGCAAGAACAAGACTTCTTGGAAATTAAACATTCGCAGGAAAATGGCTTCTAGTTGCAATCTCTCTCCCTTTTTTTCAGAGTTTTATGGTGAGTCCGCTCTTGGTCAGTGTTCTATGTGTGAAGTCCCCCATTCACTTTCCAGCTACTGGCTTAATTAATTAATTTATCAATGTATTTATTTTTAGTATTTTTCAAAAACTTACAGGGTTATTCACAAAAGGGTAAATAGTTTGGAGAAGGCAGGAGAAGCAAACAATCTAGGCCAAAATAGCTGATTTGGAAAAATTCTCCAATTCAGCCTACTTTCCAGTAAGCTGAATTGACCTAGATTGTTCACTACTCCTGGCTTCTCCCAACCCTTCACCCTTTTGTAAATAACCCTGTTAGTTCACCATGGTTACAATTCACAACTCAAAATAATTATTTTAATATATTACCATTTGTTTACAAGAATGTTATGCTTGTCCATACTTAATAAACCTCTTCAAAATTGTTTTTCTAAAAAAAACTGATTGGAGTAAATACACACATCAATGTACTTATTTGCATATACTTTATTTTCTTCTTAAAGTTCGCTCATTAACTTAATTACCTCACTCAATTTACACTTAAAGTGACACTCATTTTACACTCTACACACTACATTTTTGTTAATAGGGCACGCGAATGCATTTTTAAGATTTAGCTCCTGAGTTTAGTGTCACTTTAAAGACTTTGCAATGCAACATGTGTTAAGGGGGAAGGTAATATTCATTGGGCTGTTAGCAGGGGCTGACCGGCAACTTTTAGCCCAGGGGGCAAGTACAAGCCAGAGGCCCAAGGGATGCGGAGGGCGGGCGGCCAGGTGCAGGTGGCAGCGGCCTGGGGTCAAGGGGCCGTTCGCGGTGGCATCAGAGAGGCCCAGGGGGCAATTGCCACCCCGGCCCAGTCCGCCCCTGCTCTAGCCCCTCCATGTTTGTCTGTAAGGATTGAAACTGTTTCTGATATTCTTGTATACTAGCACATAATGTTGAGTGGTTGGAAAGAAGTGGAGACATAGTGTTTTCCAAGGTTTCTAGCCTTTCATGAAATTTCTGTAAGCTTGTATTAAGCTCCTTTAGATCTTTCCTATGTGAATCTTCCATATGTTGAAACATTGATTCCAAATCTCTTTTAGTTGGTAAGAGAGAAAAATACTTATCTGTAAACTCTGGATGAGTAGCCTCAGTAGCTATGTCAGCCAAGTCAGGTGAACCCCCACTTTCCACCCAGGCGGGATTAATAGATGGCGATGGCACGCTAGCTGGGATAGATCTTTCAGATGTATCCTGGGATTCTGATGGTCTATTTGGTGTACTTTCATTTGAAGTCTGCCCAGACTTAGAAAAATATGATCCAATAGTTGTGCCAGCAGCAGACCCTGCGGCTCCACCTTCTACCTTTGTAAGTTTTCTTTTCTCCATCTTGGTTTCTTTTTATGGTCCAGAAAGAGATCAGGCAATACTTAGTGAACAGCCAGCAAAGCAAACGTATCTAAACATCCAAGTTTTCATTTATAGTAGCTGTAGTAAGATGTTTATAACATTCAGTACTTCCTCTAAAAAGAGCAGTATAGCAGGTTGTAACAAGATAGATATATCAAGGAACCACAAGTGCAAGCATTCAGTACATCCTCTGAATAGAGCAGTATAAAAGCTTATAGCAGGAAAGATATCTCAAAGGGCCACAAGTGCCAGCATTCAGTACTTCCTCTGAATAAAGCAATTTAACACGTTGTAACAGGAAAGATATCTCAATGGACCACAAGTGCCAGCATTCAGTACTTCCTCTGAATAGGGCAATATAACAGGTTGTAACAGTATAGATATCTCAAGAGACCGCAAGTGCCAGCATTCAATACTTCCTCTGAATAGAGCAATATAGCAAGTTGTAGCAGGATAAATATCTGGAACAGCATATCGCTATTGGCCAAGTCTTTTCATTTATAATAGCTGTAGTAAGATGTGTATAACAATCAGCACTCTGAATAGAGCAGTATAGCAGGTTGTAACAGGATAAATATCTCAAGGGACCACAAGTGTCAGCAAAACCTCCAGCATAGCAGAAGCACAAAGCAGTCAAGCAGGCAAAATAATGGCCAGGAGCTAACTATGGCTCACATATTAAAGGAGAACTATGAGATGAGTGATTTCCACTCACCTCAAGCTTAATATTGGAGCTGGCAAGCAAACAGTTAACATTTGCCGTTGGGCCGTTAACCCTGCATCCTCCGTCAACGTACAGCAGACCAATGTAGAATGTGCTCTGATTTGGGGGTGCCCTTAAATTACTGATGAACAACTGAATCTTAAATAAGTGTTGGGTTTATTTACAAATAGGGATATACATACATATTACAATTAAGGGAATTTGAAAGGGGAATTGGGGATATGAGTTAAGGTTAAGGATCCTACAGCTAGCTACACCATTCTCTCTCTCTCACTCACACAAGCCATGGGGTTTTTCTCTGTTCTTCGGACACGCCTCTCCAGCAGGTCTCAGCGAATCACATTCTTGATTGCAGAGTTCAGAAAGACTGGTCTTGTCCAAAGGTCTTGCTGGTCAGCTAGATTAGTGTCACACAGGAAGAAGGTTCCATCAGATGCCCCTGCCCCCATCCCAGCATACATGCCTTGTTGACACAGGTGTGGGCAGTAAATACCAGCAGGGGTCGGGCTTGCCCCAGGACATGACAGTCCAGCAGATCGCCTTTGACCAGTGTCCAGCCCCAAGAACCCTTTGATGGTCTTCATTCGCATATCAAACAGCACGGGCAGCTCACGATATTAAGGAACCTTTCCATCAAAGATGTATCATAGATGTCAATTATTTTAACTTCCAACACTCAGGCAGCTCTCACATAGCCATTACCCACTGCTCTCGAGGAATTCAAACTATCTAATGTCAGGCAGTAGCAGACAATATACAGCTCAGGCAGCCAGCTTCCTCCATGCCATTTCCCCACCAGCACCCAGCAGACTTCAAACGGCTCTTGAGTAACCTCGTGTGCAGTATCAGGTGATTTCAGCAAGCAGGGCAAACAGCGTGCAGCCTCATGAGAAGGACGGGACCCCGGAGCTCTCGTGGAGCTCCTCACCCGGACATCCGTTACAGACCACTCCCCTCGAAAAACAAACAAACAAGTCTTTTCATTTACCGGGACCGGGACAGAATATTGACGGCAGCCAGAAGTAGTCCTGACCTTCGCCATGACACCGCCTCAGTTCATCTCTATCCTGACTTCTCAGCCGAGATTCAGAAGCATAGAAGATCCTTTGTGGATGTGCTACGCCGTCTTCGAGAGAGGGGCATTCCGTACAACATGATATATCCAAGCAGGCTCCAGGTACCCCATGCCGGTACAGTCCGCATGTTTGATACACCAATATCCGCTACCGAGTGGTTGGATGCACTGGGATGAGCGTATGACACCTGCCGCTACCTTGGAGCTGTTTCTTCTACCATGCTTTCTCCTGTTTTATTTTTTCTTTATTTTTTTCATTGCTTTCTTGCGGTGTGTTCCTGACAAGCATGCCCTATGTTGTGGCCTGTAATGGCTGGGGATGATAGCGGAAGTTTCTGGATACCAGTTCTTGCTGGTATACACTGCTGCCCCTAACCTTTCCTGACTTCATCCTCACCTCCTGACCAGTTATGACATCTAGGATATGTGCTTACTATAGCATGAGGAGTGATAAAATTGGGTGACCTGCAAGCAAGTATTGTTGATCGATTGTTTTTTGTCTTGTTCATCCCCGACGCAGTCCGCGGACCCTGGAGATGCCCTCTATGTCTCTGAACGGACATTGTCCTATAGTGTGGAGATGATAATCAGCTCCCTTCCAATGTTTTATTTTTTTGGACAGACACTGGAATTTTTTGTTCCTGTTTTCTATTTTTTCTGCTACCTACGAACACGTGCCTTGGTGTATGTACCCTTTAGTTTGAGGTGGTACATTGCCTGACTGTTTTTTGGGGTTTTTGGGGTAAAGGAGAACTATGAGGTGAGTGCTTTTCACTCACCTCATAGTTCTAGCCAACCTGTGACAATGAGACTGTCACAGGTCGGCTCAGTAGATCAGGAGGTGAGCGAACACATACCGGCGTTCACTCACCTCTGTTATTGGGCCCTGGGGGAGTGTGTGTTGTCCTGGCTGCTGCTGGCAGATGATGCGGGAGATGTCTCTATCTCAATGTGCCCAATTGAATTATGGGGTTGGATAATATAAAAGTGGTCTCCTGGAATGTTAGGGGGTTAAACAATAAATTCAAGAGGTCCCTAGTTTGCAACTATCTAAAACAACTCAGACCACATATCATTCTCTTACAGGAGACCCATCTAGATGGGAGCAAGGTATTGGCCCTGGGACGCCCCTGGATACAAAGAGCGGTGCACGCCATGTACTCAACGTACTCCCGGGGTGCCTCGGTGCTAATTAGCAAGGCTCCTCGGCCCGGATAGACATGGCGTTTGGTAACCAGGCAATGCAGGGTATGGTCTCCGGTGCTGCCTACCTCCCTGGGGGATTATCGGACCATGTCCCACTCTCCATGGCCTTCTCGGTGCCGGGGGGGCGGAGGTCGGGGTGCTGGCGATTGTCCCCGGAGTGGTTGGGGGAGGAGAGAGTGGCGGAGAAGGTATCCCCGGCCATGCTCACATATTGGCACTTTAATGCTGAGACGGCTCCTGCTCCGGTGGTCTGTGATGCTTTTAAAGCCCATACTAGAGGGGAATATATCTCTAGCATCAAGGCTGTCCGCCGGGAACACTGTGCTGCCCTGACATTGTTGCAGGATGAGGAGGCTACCAGGGCGGCGGCCTATGCGGACTCGCCTGGGGAGCACACGTTGGCTGCACTGAAGCAGGCCAGACGTTCCATTAACCTCCATCATGTGGAGCTGACCCAGTGTTCCTTACGGCAGTTGAGGGAGGTCCTGTTTGAAAGAGGGGACAAAAATGGCAAGCTGCTAGCAATGTTGGTAGCGGAACAGAGGTCACAAACAAACATTCCAGCCATTTTGACTAGCAGTGGGACGAGAGTTACAGACCCCTCCCTGATTCTTCAGGAATTTCTTGAGTATTATAAGTCCCTCTACTCCAGCATACCTGAATATGACCTGGGCTCCCTACACAGCCTCTTGGGTGGACTTAGGATACCACAGCTGGGGGGGAGGATAGGGAATATTTGGAGAAGCCGGTTACGGAGCTGGAGGTACAGTTGGCTATAGCCTCCTTCCCCAACGGGAAATCTCCTGGGCCGGACGGCTTTCCTGCAGAGTGGTATAAGAAACATGTGGACTCCCTGGCCCCCCGGCTCAGAGACACATATCTGGCGTGTCTGGAAACTGGAGTCCTTCCAGATTCATTTAAGGAGGCCCACGTAGTCTTGTTGCCCAAGCCTGGTAAGGACCTCCTCCTATGCTCTTCCTACAGACCTATCGCGCTGTTAAATATGGATCTAAAAATATTAACCAAAGTGTTGGCGACACGCCTTTCTAAAGTCATTGGATCCATAGTTAACATAAACCAAACTGGTTTTATACCTGGCAAGTCTACGGGCACTAACGTACGTAGGTTGTTCACCTACCTTCAAATCACACATGACAATGCAGGATCTAGGGCTGTGGCTTCCTTGGACGTGGCCAAGGCCTTCGACTCTGTGGACTGGGGATACATGCGCGAGGTGCTTAGGTTGATGGGCTTTGGCCCTCAGTTCCGAAGGTGGATCAGCATACTATATGAAACCCCTCGGGCGATTCTAAAGATTGGATCTCTCCTATCTGAGGCTTTTGTCATTGAGAGGGGAACTAAAATCGCCAGGGTTGTCCCTTATCCCCAGGTCTGTTTGCGCTAGTAATGGAGCCTCTGGCCATTGCCCTCCGTTCCTCGCAGGAGATCTCGGGTCTGCGGATAGGGGGTATAGAGGAGCGATTGGCGCTCTATGCGCACGACCTTATCCTCTTTCTAGCTGATGCTGGCCCGTCTTTACGGGTGGCTTTGGGTATCCTGGACACCTTTGCAGCCTTCTCAGGACTGAGGGTTAACTGGTCTAAATCCCATATTATGCCCTTGGACACGCAGACTCGAACCACAGCAGATCCTTCTCTCCCTCTCCAGTGGGTGGACACCATCACCTATTTGGGTGCCCAGGTCACTAAGTCGTTGGGGAATTATTATTCCCTTAACGTTCTCCACTTGCTGCACAGACTGAAAACATGGTTGGTTCGGGTTGTTATAACTGCTATGTTTCTTATAGTGTACTAAACTGTATGTCTTCACGGATGTGAGGGATTATGCCGTGTTTTGTACTAAAATGTCAATAAAAAAGAATTTATTAAAAAAAATAAAGGCAGATATGTATCCAAATGATACCGTGTTCTCAAAACAAATGCACCCACGCCAGCCGAATAAATCTGCGCATTACGCAGGGGCCCTCGCTGGCGTCCATACATTCGCTAAGAGGACACCGCTCCGTGATGCACGTTAATCTCCCCCGGCCAACAGCCCCGCGCATAGCACATGGACCATTCGCCGGCGGAGATCTCTGTGCACAGCGGCCGTGTCTCCACATCCACAGGAAGATATCCACTCCAATGGTTTACACTCAGTGCTGATCAATCCCGGCCATTCTCCATAGAGCATAGCCCAGCAAACCTGACGCTGAGAGACATGATGACAATATTGTAACAAGGACACTCCACTGTAGTCCAGGTAAGTCAAGGAAAACGCAGTTTATTGAAAGGGCAAACACAAAATAGCTTGCTACAGCAACATAAGACAGCTAAGGGCTCACCAATCCTCGAGTTGTCCCATACACTCGCGGTGTCCCAGTCTTTTAATAAGTCTCTCTTGCAGCACTGCTGCTCTGGCCTCAATCTTCAGGGCCACTGTCTGGTTCCTCCAGACAACTGCAATAACATGCCAATACTCCCAATATGGTTCACAAACCCGCAGCTCCCTGCTGCACTGGCCTCCACACCGACTCCAGGGTGGAGCTCTCCTGACTCACAGGTGGGGGCCCTGAACACATCCCAGCACACTCTTCAAGAGGGATGTACACAGGTGCACAATCAGGTGCTGGTCACCACCAAAGCATGGACCCAGGAATGGAGATTTCTTCCCACCCAGAGCTCTAAGAAATCTCCTGGCTCCAGGATCCCAACCTTGATCCAGAAAACCCAGAAAGAACTGAAAAGGCAGTTCTCTCCTGGTACCAGTAATGTCTTCCTGGAGCCACTCAGCCCCTCTGGCTGAGAACCCTGGGTGACTTTGAGGCCACCTAACACCGTGGTATTGCCTCACAATGCCACAATATTCACAAATACAATATACTAAAAACACATCCTAATAACATTTCCACAACAATAGGAATGCATAGCAAGATTCCTATTGGCTATTTTTAATTTGCAATATCCAATAGCAAGCTGGCTATTGCACCCGCCCTCTGCTGCCGTCAATCACTAGAACGGGAAAATTGATGGAGAACTGCAGGTCCCCTTCTGCTGACAGCAGCAGTGGGCTGGTGAAAAAGCTAGTTTGCTATTGGCTATTTCAAAGTGAAATAGCCAATAGGAATCTAGCTATGCATTCCTATGCTGTTTTTTTTCTGACTGACGGCGGCCCGGCGACTCCAATGTCAGAAAAAAAAAACAGAGCAGGGAAAGGTTTACTCTGCTCGATCGAGCAGAGTAAACCTTTCTGGGAGAAAGTGTTTCTCTCCCGGGCAGCCGGGAGCTGCTATCTAACCCCCTGGCAAATCGTCATTCGACCCCCGACGGGGTCGTGACCCATAGGTTGAGAACCGCTGGCCTAGAAGGACACATGTATAACAAACATGTGATAGCATAGATAGTGGGTTGATACCCTGGTGCAAGTTATTTGAGCACATACCACTAACATTTTCAAACCCTTAAACAGCCCTTCTCAACCAGACTTCCGCCATACTTTGCTCCTTAGCAAGTTGCTTGAGCTGTGGCTGTGTTGATCTGGGTTTAGTGCCACTTGGCAGAGCCAGCAGCATTAAACCAATCTGTAAGGGAGGTATTATTCTCACTGACTATCAATGGTAGAGGCAATTTACCCGATTACCTCCAATTAATTTATTTCAGCAGGGGTTCCCTGAGACCTGAAAGTTTTCCAAGAGGAAACCCTGATATACTTTCAGGTCTCAGGAAACCCCTGATAAAATAAATTAATTGTCGTGGTCAGCTCACGCTCCCATAGAGCTGACTGTTCGAATTGACCCAACCCGTGCCAAGCAATGACATTGGAGGCTAAATGATGGACTCCATAAGGAAACTTCCTCTAGATTTACTTTGGCAAGTGCTCTTCACCAATATTTTAAAATTAATGAAGTGTCGGTCCCTCTCCAGTCGACGCTATGGGAGGCGCATAAATCCACCATGCGTGGCTTCAAGGATTAAAAAAGATTGTGCTCTAAAGGTTTCCCAACTTCATCAAGAGATCTTGGCCCTGGAGGGTCGCCTCGCTCTCAAGCCCAGCAAACTTATTCTTTGTGCCTTGGTCCATTTGAGAGCGCCCCTACGCCATCTTTTAATACATATAACTGAGGCTTCCATGCTGCATCTTAGGCAACGGTATTATGAAGAAGGCAACAAGGCCCACACTATCCTAACACGTAAATGGACACTTGAAATGCAGAGCCGTCGGATCTCCGCTATACGGGACTCTATCATTTAGAGGGCCCTACTTTTCGAGATCCTGCTGGGACCTTGGAACCCCGTGTGGCGGACTTTCTACGCTCATGTGCTATGCCTACTATTTCACAAACTGAGCCTTCTGATCTAAATGCCTCTATCTCAGCAGAGGAAATTCAATCTGTGATCCGTTCACTCCCTAATAGCAAGTCGGCGGGCCCAGATGGCTTCACATATCTCTTTTATAAAACGTTCCAAGATACACTATACATTTAACTAAATGATATAATGGCTTTCTAGACACAGTATCCTATGCCGCCCTCTTTTTTGTATTCTCCATATAACAGTCATCCCTGAACCCGATAAAGACGCCAAGCTCTGTACTAATTATTGCCCCATTGCACTCCTTAACTCCAATTTCAAAATTTTCACCAAACTTCTGGCCAATAGACTGTCCAAATTTCTTCCTGGGTTGAATCATGTTGATCAAGTTGGTTTCCGACAGATCCTCTGGCAGATGCCGCTGACAAGTTGCTCACGTAGGGTTATTGATCTGATAGATGTAATCAAGGGAATTAGGGAAGAATCCCTTATCCTCAGTTTGGATGAGTAAAAGGCCTTCGATAGGTTGAACTGGCCATTCATACATGCCACTTTATCTCACGTAGGTATCTCTGGCCCCTTTGCGACCGCTATCCTGAACCTATACTCCTCTCAATCATCTGCGATTAAGTTGCCTAATGCTACTTCTTCACCGTTTGAGATCAAAAATGGTTCCAGACAGGGATGCCCTTTATCCCCCCTTTTTTTATTTTATGTACACAACCTCTAGCAATTTATATTATAGACTCGCTTGATTTTTCGGGGTTCTTGGTTCGGGGAAGAAGTTTTAAATTGGCACTTTTTGCAATTGATATTATTTTAACCCTGACAAAGCCATTACTATCCCTCCGTAATCTCTATAATATCCTGGCCAAGTACTCCGCAGTTTCTGGGTACAAGCAGAATACTTCTAAAACCGAGGAGTTGCCTCTACACATCAATTCCTCTACCCTTTCCACACTTAAGGCTTCCTTTCCATATAATTGGAAAACAGATTTCCTCAAGTATTTAGGAATCAAACTTACTCCCTCTTACCCCCAACTATATGCGGTAAATTATAACCCCCTTTTTGCATCATTGCGACTTCTTCTGCAGAAGTGCCGATCCTTTAAACTTTCCCTTATGGGGAAAATTTCGGCCATTAAGATGACTTTGCTACGTAAATTGTATAATTTTGTAACTTTACCAATTAAGATCCCCGTATCATATAATTTCTTGCAACATGGGATCCTGGCATTTCTCTGGGGTGATGGACATCACCACATATCCAAAAAATTACTTTTTGTCTCTATTCCTGAAGAAGGACTTGCTCTTCCGCAGATTTCTAACTACTATATTGCTGCTCAGCATGCTGTGATCTCAATCTGGTCTCAATCTAAACCTATCCCGCGCTCTTTGCTTTTGTCCTCTATGGCATGTACTTTGGAGTTGTGGAATAGAGTTAAATTTGCATGTAAGTTGACCTCCACCATATCCTCCCTGACTCCTTTTCTGCTGAATCTCAGCCTCCAATTGAGCTTTTTTATAGAATGGACCCATCCCTGGCAAGCGAATAATTTGTTTCTCCTCAGAGACATCTCCGATAAAGTCAACTATACTTTGCTCCCATATCAAGTACTTAGAGATACATTTAATCTCCCCCCAGAAAAGATCAAAGACTAAACCTATATGTCTAAATAAAACTGTAAAACTACATGTTAAGGCAAAGAGAATGGTATTTATAAAATATAAGATGGAGGGGACGGCATTGGCGTTCCTTAACTACAAGGAATGTAACGAAAAATGCAAACTAGTAATCCGGGAAGCTAAAATAGAATGCGAAAAGCATATAGCCACAGTTAGTAAAAAAAAAAAAAATTCTACCAATATATTAACAGTAAAAAGGTAAGAAAGGAGCAGATAGGCCCAATAAAGGACGAAAACGGGAAGCTACTCACAAATCACAAGGAGAGGGCCGAGGCGCTGAACACTTTTTTTGCCTCAGTATACACCCAGGAGGGAAACAGGTTTGACGTACGTGATAAAACACATAGTTCAACCGATAATATACCACAGTGGTTGATGGAAAGTGGGATACAACAAAGACTTAAAATGCTCAATGCAAATAAAGCAGTGGGGCCAGATAACCTGCACCCCAGGGTACTTAGGGAACTAAGCCAGGTTATAACAAGACCATTATTCCTAATTTTTAAGGAATCCTTAGTGACTGGTAGAGTACCATGTGATTGGCAGAGGGCTACGGTAGTTCCAATATTCAAAAAGGGGGCTAGATGCCAACCGGGGAATTATAGGCCGGTCAGTCTAACATCGGTAGTTTGTAAACTGTTAGAAGGTATGATTAAGGACTATTTGGTAAAATTTGTTAAGGATAACTGCATAGTTAATGACAATCAGCATGGGTTCAGGAAAGACCGTTCCTGCCTGACTAACTTGCTAACTTTTTATGAGGGGGTAAGTAGAGATATGGACGGAGGTAAGCCGGTAGATGTGGTATATCTGGATTTCTCAAAGGCATTTGATACGGTACCACACAAGCGCTTACTTCACAAGCTGAGGGCTATGGGCATAGATGAGGTGGTGTGTACGCGGATAGAGTACTGGCTACGGGAACGTGTCCAGAAAGTATTTGTAAATTGCACCTTTTCAGACTGGGCTAGTGTCATGAGCGGTGTGCCTCAAGAATCTGTGCTGGGTACCATACTGTTCAACCTATTCATTAATGATATCGGGGAGGGAGTAAATAGCCATGTTTCTGTGTTTGCAGACGATACAAAAATAGGGAGGGTATTAGAAACGGATCGTGACAATATAACATTACCGGAGGACCTGGATAAAATAGGGGAGTGGGCAATAATATGGCAGATGAGGTTTAATGTCGATAAATGCAAAGTAATGCACTTTGGAAATAAATGAGAGTTCAGTAAAGTTCAGTAGCTATGAGACAAGGCTACTGAACTTAAACGTGTTCACGCTGGAAGTAAGGAGATTAAGGGGGGATATGATTTTCATGTACAAGTGTTAAGGACTCGGACATCAAGAATCCAACATATATCTGTCCCTGGGCCAAATTCATTACAAAGTGTGCACACTATCAGTGAAGAAATTAAACACGCTGACACCGAGAGTCAGAGTAAAAAACACAGCACCAACAAAAAGCTGTCTGTGTTGTGGACTCGGACATCAAGAATCCAACATATATCTGTCCCTGGGCCTAATTCAGTACAAAGTGTGCACACTATCAGTGAAGAAATAAAACACGCTGACAACGAGAGTCAGAGTAAAGATACTTCTTTATTATTGTTTCGCATTGTTGTGTTTTATATAGGCAGCTGATAGTGCATATGTAAACATAGCGTTTGCGATAGCTTTCTAGGTTATAATTGGACTGATTCATTGAAGCGTAACCTCCTTCCAGGATGCTGACATCTGGTCTTGGGTGTTGTTTCTCCTGGAGGCGCCATCTTGGTTTCTATTTCTACTGCGTACTTCTCATAGGGGGGGGGGGGGGAGTGTGGAACTCACTGCCACCGGCAGTGATTTCAGCTAATAGTGTAGAATTGTTCAAGAAACTTTTGGACGATTTCCTGAGGGACCGTAATATTCAGCGATACAAGTATTCCTAAGAATGAGATGATGCGTGGATGTCACGGACATTCCCAGCTGCAGCGTCTGGGACGCAGA
>NW_017308692.1:152250-154400 GCF_000935625.1 Nanorana parkeri
TCTTTATTCAACCCCAAATACTATGTAACTATGTAACCCTTTTTTCTTATTTTTAAATTAAACATTTTGCCCAATCCATTTATACTACTTTAACCTTTCCGAAATTAACTCCCTTTGAGACCCTGTGTAGCGGTCAACTTTCCTCCAGGGGCTTGATCACGGCCATTTACCAGTTGATGAGTAGCCCTCACCCGGAGGATTTTGTCAAACATCCTTATATGTTGAAGTGGGAACGAGTTCTGGAACAGACTATTACGCAAGAGCAGTGGGAAGATATATGGCGTTCTGCCTCTACATCCCCAATTTCCTCAGTCTGCAAGGAGAGCCAGTATAACATTTTATTTCATTGGTACAATACTCCAGAATTTTTGCATTCCCTTTATCCTTTCATCTCCTCCTTGTGCTAAAAATGTGGCAAACTTCCGGGCTCCTTGTTCCACATTTACTGGACGTGTGAGGGGATTCGGCCCTTCTGGAGGATGGTTAGGTCCACACTAGAGTACTTAACTCATTCCAACCTACCTTTTCTACCTATTCATTATTTGTTGGGACTTCCATTCTCCCACCTCCGTAGACCTCAACAAAAATTGGTACAACACATTTTGACAGCAACCCGCTGTCTTATAGCCCTCCATTGGAAACTAACTACTCCACTTCTGCTACTGGCTAAAAGGGTTAATGGACACCTTAAACCGGACAACTCAGAGAGAACCTTCAGAGCTCGGGGGAAACACTTACACAGACACGAGTTTGCAAGTGGAAGTATATCCAGTTTATTGATTACAGAACATGAGTTTATATATCCTTTTAGAACAAAAGAACAGTTATAAGACATCATACAAGTATGTGTCCTTGAGTTGATACAATTTGGGCACATTCAGATAAAATAGATACAATTTTAGATACATGTGGTTAGGAACAAATGTGTGATAAGAGAACAAAAATAGAATGTCCTAGAAAAACATGTTGACCATCCTGAACACGTACAGGGTCATGATCCTATATGCACAAGTAAATGCTACAGAACCTTAAATAATACATTTTAACCCATCATTCCCCTCTTAGATCACGAATTGTGATCTATCATAAATCAGTATGAAAGCAAGAGGAAAAGGTGAAAGCAAATTACAGTAGTTAGACCTCATTATTGTCAACAAATTAGGGATACATTGAATACAACAACAGAGGCCTATCAGACAAGATACAAACATGAGTGCTCCACCAATAATCTGTCTCAGACTCAGACAATAATCTGTCTCCAATTCCCTGAAACATCTTGTTTGATTCCTTTGAATATGTGATTGAATAGAGGCAGCGTGATTAGTCAAATTAAAGCAACTGTAACAAGGACACTCCACTGTAGTCCAGGTAAGTCAAATCAAATGCAGTTTATTTATGGCAAACAGAAATATATCTTGCATCAGCAGCAACATAAGACAGTTCCCTTTATATGGCTCAGTAGATTCGCTTATGAGCCCTCACTCTGCTCTCTCAGCAGTGTGTCGTAGCGGTCCTAGGGTCACCGACCTTCCTGACCTCTCCCCTCGTGGGCACTCAAACACATCCCTCATGTGTCACTGGCTCTCTGTCTCCTCGGCTGTCTACGGGGTGCCCCCAGCACACACAGCCACCTGGCTCCCCTCTGACGTCTGGGTGGAGTCCTCCTGACTCCTGAACACCTCTGTTCCTCTTCCCAGCTGGAGCCCAGAACACTAGCCAGCACCCTTTCCATAAGGGCTATGCACAGGTGTGCAATCATTAGGTTCTGGCCCCTACTAAACCATGGACCCAGGAATGGAGATTTAATCCCTCCCAGTTCTCTTTGAAATCTCCCAGTTCCAGGATCCCATACCAAATCCAGGTTTTTTGGAGAGAACTGCAAAGCCAGTTCTTTCCCAACAAAATAATTTGTTTCCTGGAACTGCTCAGTCTCTCTGGCTGAGAGTCCTGGGTTACTACAACCCCTTTGTCCTGATCCGGAGGAGCGAACACACAGACCTAGACCCTGTGTCTGGACATGCCCTACCTTTTTACGTCTGTACTTCCAGCCGTAACAGTCTCTTGCTTTAAACGGGGTCCGATCAGTCTCTCTACGGTCACCACTATGGAGATTGTCACTACCCAACTCCTGGCAGTCCATTGCTACGCTA
>NW_017308693.1:0-110303 GCF_000935625.1 Nanorana parkeri
CTTTCTCCAGTGAGATCCCACCTCCAGCACACATATTGGTCCTATGCTCATTAACCCCCCAATAATCAGCCTCACAGAATAAGCGTCAACCCCTTAGTCACCTATACCCAGCTTAAGAGCGTTAACTCCTTAATGACCTGTCCGTAATGTATGTGCATTTTCCTCTCAGTGATCAGACTGAAGAGGGTTAAGCCCTCAAATACTTTTCTATAGTGTATATGCATTTTCTCCTCAGTGATCAGATTCAAGAGCCTGTGCATTATCTCCTCAGTGCTCAGTCTCTATGTGTTAACACCATAGTACCCATGTAGTGCATGTGCAATAACTCCTCAGTGGCAAGTTGCCAGCAGGTGCTTTCACCCCTCAGCACCCAGTCTGCAGCATATGTGTATAAACCCCTCAGCAGCCAGTCCCCAGTGTATGTGCATCGTCCCCTCAGCATCCAACCTTCTGTTCAGGTGTGATAATCCCTCACATTTATTTAATGAACCATGCCTAATATCGGTCACATCTCCACTGGTCCAATACAATACTGATCTCTTTTCCACTGGCCCATATCCTGTTTATACATTCCCCAGACACAAAGCCTTGCACCATCTACCCACAGCGCCAGCACTACCTCCAATGTCCCTAGACACCATGACACATTTCATGCAAATAGCCTTAAATTCTAGTGTCTCCTTTTCAACCTCCATTGTCTCCAATTTTATAGAAATACTTTTCTTGTTTCAGTATCCTCCATACCACCCAGGGCCATTCCTATAATGAGGCAATCTGAGATTTTGTCTCAGGCGGCACCTTATTCAGTCGGGGTGGGGGATGGCAGGCAGGCAATCTGCACTGCCAACATGCCTCTTCCCTGCCAACCCCCACATGACTGAATGAGGTCACATGCAATAGTACAGAAGAGCAGTGCAAGCCCCACTTGTCTGTTCTAAAGTTCAGCTGATAGCACTGCTGGGGCTGCCCAACATGTTGCTTCAGGGCTGCCCCAGCATTCTGTACACAGTGTGAAAAGGCAGTCTTGGGCAGGGCTTACCCCGCCTC
This sequence comes from Nanorana parkeri, assembly GCF_000935625.1. Lineage (NCBI taxonomy): Eukaryota > Metazoa > Chordata > Amphibia > Anura > Dicroglossidae > Nanorana > Nanorana parkeri. The sequence goes on from NW_017308693.1 coordinate 1,048, forward strand.
CTCCTCTGCCCCACCCCCTCACACATTCCTGCCAGCAACAAGAGGAAACAAGAGGAGATCAAAAGGGTGCAGGAAGAGCCAGCCATGCCAACGGAGGCATTGTCTGCCCAGAAAGGTAAGTGACTGCGTATGTATGTATATGAGTGTGTAAATGTGAGTGTGCGTGTGTGTATGTGAAGAAGCAAATCATAATTTTAAAGACAAATGTAATCTAGTAATGGCATGTGAAAGGATTTCCGATAGACAGAACAGTAAGATATGCACATGAGAGCTGGAAAATGGATGTAGCTGATTGACCCAATATCAGTTGACTGGCATCTATGATACCTTGTGAAAGTAGAGGTGATATCATGATTGTGTTGTGCATAACCTATATAAAGAGCATGTTTTTTTTTTTTTTGAATAACAATTTTTTATTAATTTTCACATATTTTCAAAAACAGGTTACATAATGAAGAATCAAGACATTTCCATTAATGCTTAGATCATCATAAGCATCTAAGGCACTATTCAATGACAATTATAATCATGTATCTTTTGCATCAAATGAACTGAAAGGAAAGTCCATACATTTGCCCATAAAACACAAGCTTATCTTTTTTTTTTTTTTGAATAACAATTTTTATAAAGAGCATGTTGTGGGAGTGACCCAACAGGCTGCACTTCACAAAAGGCTGACTGCAGAAAACTACAGAAGGGGGCGGATATAGGACCAGTCACCCTGAACAAGGAGAGAGAGCAGCAGTGACCAGTCTATTGCAGGAAGTTCCTGTACAGAGGTAAAGTTTTACAGTGGATTAATGTACAGATGTGAAAGATATACACAAAGCACACGAAGATGCCAGTAAGAATACACACGCATCTTGTATTCAGACATTTGCTTATATCTGAGTTCAGCTTTAAGCAGGAAAGTCCTCCTAAAAGGCTAATAGAGTTTGGTTTAGCTGTAAACAAGTGTAGCCCCCTATCACCTTTTGTGAGGTGGATACTAGAAATTTGGTGATTGCCAGGGCTATAGTCAGCCTGGCTGAATTATAGTTGGCATTTATCTGGTTAATTTCAGGTGTTTTGGCATTGATTGTATATATATACTTGAGGGAATTGCAATGTGCTCAGTCTTGTGCCAGCCATGGACTAGTCTAGGTTGGAGTGTTGTCCAGCCACTTCTCAGGCTAGGCCTGAGGCCCGTGGGTGGGAGATGCTTGAGTGTGGGAAGGGTTTTGCTAGGCCTAGGGTATGGAGAAGGCCTTTTCTGTTGTCAGAGCAGGTGAACCAGGGAAGCTGCTGGATGGCTGATCCAGGTTCATCTGCTGCTAAGATATCTATTCGCTGTGTTACCAATGGATCTACCCTGAATTGCTTAAGGGATCTGGTGAGTCTGGAGTCTATGTCTGTTATGCCCTGGATGTCTAGGATCCCTATATCCTCTCTCCCAATGTTATATTAATAACAGTTCTTCAGCATTATACTTCTGGAGTGGATATCAGCTTTGTGGGCACTAGAATAGGGCGGTTAAATGCTAATGTGGCTTCTGAAAAAAATACCCTAGACAACTAGTGATGACCCAGGTAAGGGCTTTTTCGGGGGTGAGCGCTACACAAGAATACATAAAATTACAGCATAATAACAAATCTTAAATCTTCTTAAATATCAGTACCCTATATTTTAGGGGTACATCAGTATTTGTCTATTTGCTGCAGCTTTCTGGTTGGTTTTAGTAGAAAAAAAAGTCAACTTTATTAATTTGGTAGAATATTTTCAAACCATATGTGGAGTCACTGGAGATTAATCCAAATGTGTAATTATAAATAACTAATCCCTTGTCCATGCAAATTCCTTTCTTATTACAGAGATCTAGCCCATACAGAAATGGTAACAGTTTAACTGCTTTCCAAGCATTGCAGAAGATGTTCCTTACCCATATACCTATATATTATCATTGCATTCAAAATATTTCCCCAAATGAGGTGGCTTCCAGCACCAAAGTACCAAATTCTACCTAACATGTCATGCACCATGGCATTATAGACCTTATGTATAAAAAGTGTGATAAAGGTACATTTTCTTGATACCCATAGCAAATAACCAGTAGTATTTTCACAGGCCAAGCCTAAAAATGACTTCAGGAATCTGATTGGTAGCTATTGGAGACTCTTTCAGATGAGTTCCTTTCTGAGCACTCAGCCCCCCGAGCTGCTTTGTAATCATTCAGACTGCTATGGCAATAGTTACACACATAAAATCATTGGTGTTAAAGCAAAGTGCGAACTTTGCCTGCAATAGTAAATGCCAAGCCTCTGCTTTACACCTAGACAATTTCTAGTGTGTTGTAACTATCCATGCACACGTTCCTATTTTGATAATGGGCATACTAAGCAGAATTTGGTGCTTTTGCCCAAGGCCTTGGCTAAATGTTCCATATCTTCTATTAGATGCCACTGGGACGATACACTAGGGCAGCAAGAGTGCCGTATGTAGTAGTAGAGTGTGAGGGAGGATGGTAGGGCTAGGTCACAAATATGAAGGCATGTGCTGTTGACATGTCAGTTTGCATTGCTGTTATCATATCACCATTATCGATATTTTAATGTATATGCCTGTTGGCAGAATATCAGGTTGGTAACTAAATGATCATCACTGTCAGGATAAGTGATGCGTATTACTGCATATATTTTACTATAAACAATACAGCTTCCCATCACTTCTGTTTTCAATGTGCAGGTCTGATGAATGTGAACATTGGGGAGATGAGTGACCCCAACCCCTTGTGCTTCTGGCAGATGCATACACCAGCACTAAAAGTCTCTGGACTGTGGTAACTACTGTCACACAGTACTTGGGATCTTTTCCCTGGTGACATCACTGCTCCATGCATTGTCAGTGACATCACCAGGGCAGGGGGAGGGAAACAAGTTGCAGCCATGTCTCACTAAGAGACACTGCCATTTAAAAAAACATTTTATTCTGCTCATATGAATTAAATGTTTACAGTTAGTACCTACTGATGCTGTCCTTGCACAGTAATTCATGATGTTATTTTTTTTTTCAACATTGATGTAATTTTCCTTACCCTCTGATACTTCTGGACAGCCAATACTGCTCCCTCTATCTTTCTAGCCCACTGGGGTGTCTGGCTACTGCCTGCACCTCCAGCGCATGGTGAGTGACAGCAGTGAGCAGGCTGAGTTTTCTTTTGCTGTACCGAGCATCGGAACACACTGCTGTCACTGATAATGTGTAGACACAGATACAGGCATTGGAAGCTTCATGGGCAGCAGTTGGTGATGTCAGGGCCAGTACCAATTGTCCAATACAAGAAAGCCTTCAACATGCCTAAATGTGGTAGAGGGTAAATAAATCTACAGGGCTATTACTGACAAAAGGCATAATTAATTGTTAGACCAAGAGTAGCATCAGTAATTTACATTTTGTGTATGTGAGCAGACTTAAAAGTGTTTTATCTAATGGAAATGTCACTTTAAGAAAAGGTTGACTGCTAGTCTGATGGATGGACTACCATTTTCCTTGTGAAGCCACAGTGCAGTGCATTCACAATATGAGGGTAATGCATATCTTATACAGTATATCTGTACATGATTAGAAAGACAAATCAGGTAAATATCTTCTTTATCTATTTTTTTAGAATATGGCTTTACTAGAGTGGCATCAAAACTATATCTTTCCATCTAACTATCTGTCAGCTCAGCATGTATGAGAGTGACCTTTTTATTAATAGATACCAGTTTTATCAATTTATATAATAAGCTGAGGTTGACACTAGGGCTTGAGAAAACTCTGTTTTCTTAGAATATATTTAGCATTTACTCAATTTTTTTGGTATATATTTCTCCATTACAATGAAAACCAATATCAGTCAATCCAAGGGGCCTAGAAAGGTTGCCTGGCTAGATGCCCACACTAGCTCTCAGCTACCATGGTGATGTTGGCATATATCTACTACCACTGGCCAATTACTTAGAATTACAACTGCAGGGGTTATTACTGCCATATACTATTGCCAGGGTATTAGGCATTTCTATTTTTGTGAATTCTACATGCATTTAAGACCAATGTGTCACAAGCATACCGTGCTGTATTGCATATTTTAATACCATTAAAAATTGCTTTTATTTTTAAATGTTTTCCTTTCAGTGTTGGAAAATAAGGCTATTAGAGACTTCTATTTAATATACTCACTAAAAAGCAGGAAGATAAACTGGACAATCTTCAACCTTGGCAGCACCTATACATTAAAGACAGGCCTGGATTTACCATTAGGCTCGGTAGGCACATGCCTACAGGCGGCAGAGTGTTGGCTTTTCCCTACATAATTATTGGCCATGCATTTTTTTTTCAATCATCAATAGGTATAATCATCTCATATAAAGTTATTTACACATTATCACAATATTCTAAACCAGGTAAGTAACAGGAAAACAACATTGTGTGCTTATAGGCTCCAGAGGTGAACATTTAGCCATGAATACAGATAATAATTACCAAGAAATCTGTATTATGTGGTATCATTAATCTGAGCATTGACAGACACAGTGAAACGTTTAACCTTTTGACAGATTCCCTTTAAGTTGTGCTTGCTGTTATTGCTATTAGTGGTCTTTAATATGGCAGTAGCTAAGATATTTCCATGGTATTGACTACGGACAGAAATGTCGGCTCTTTGCAAAATTATCGTTTTTTTGCATCTTAAACAGCTGTCCCAGTTTACCTTATCACAGGCCAACCTGCAAATTGAGTGTGTTGTCAACTGCATTTGTTTACAACCTCGTCTTTGTTTACATGCGATTATAATTTTAATTGTATGTAATGTGTGAACGGCTGTACTTGCCCCCATTTGTATGCTTTGATGTATTTTCATGCTACTGTTGTATTTATTTGCATATGTTTATTTTTACCTTACTGGCTTTTTTTTCCCCTTCCCCGTCTCAGAAATGCAGGATCAGCCCCATCTTCCGTCCTGTGTAAGTGTGAGCTGGTGCTGAGGAGGTTTCCATGACAACTATTGCCTGGTACACACAGAGCTCCCAGAGTGCATTCTGAGGGTGTTTATATGCCTCACTTTCCACTGCAAAGCGTTGTCACCCCCCTCGCTGTGGTATTCACACTGAAAACCCACACGCTTATTTGAAAGGACGCACTGTCTCTTATTTGTGTGTATACATAGCAAAATAATTGAGTCCATATTCTCGGCAAAGTCAGTACCGTTTGTTATTCTATTGCCATTTTATACCTGTGGCTGTCTAGACATACATGCCTGTCCTTGTGCATTTAAATATATAATGCTTTGCCGATATAAAGCAGTAAAACTGACGTAGAATTATCATTGATGCTGTTTATCTTATCTTTCAGTGCTTGTTTTCTATACTCTCAAGATATAAAGAAAAATGAATATTTGATGCACAGCCTGCAATGAGGCATCTTGTTTTCATCACTCAGCCATGAGAAGGTAGCATGCAAATGATTTTATGAAATGCTGAAATCTAACCCAATTGCATTTATTATGAATAGTAATAATATATTCATGGAGCCCTAAAATGCAAAACAGCACTGGTCCAAAGCATCTCACAGAAACCATATGGTACACTGCATAACCTCTATAATAGAATACAGTGGAGCTGTGAATATGCACTCACCTGATAAGTGAAAACTAGCCTTTTAAGTTCTTTCGTGTCGTAGAATCTTGATTCTGTTCTCTGTTATAGTGCCTGAGCTGTCTGTGATGGTCACGATGCAATGGTTTTGGGGGGCACTAAGCAGAATCTAGATCACGATGTTTCCCAGTCACTCAGTTGCTTAGACACACCCTGTGTATGGAACAGCTTCTGTCATTGGTGGGCTAATCGATCATTCAGGTAAGAAGTCTTTGTGGCTCAACAGTTTGCTCTTCCTTATAGGGGCTACTGTGGTTAGTGGCTAGGATGCAATTGTGTCTTTCTGCATGAGAAGTAGCAGGCTCCACACATTGAATTGTTTCTATGGAAACAGTATCCATTAGATAACTGTGCAGTGCTCTGATGGAATGATGCAACGGATATATACGTGCCTATAAAAATACAGATATATCTGTTGTGTACGTATGAGTGTATATACTACGCACATTTATAAGTGTAGATGGAAAATGTTGGAAATAGCTTTCTTTTTGTACATAGTGTACTACTTGTTATGTATGCTGCATAAGCATTCAGTGGTAACCCCTTTTTTTGTGAAATTATTTATTCCATGTCCCTGAGTCCAACCTATTTTCATGCTGTGTACAGTGATGTCATATCGCACCGGATGTAGATTTATGGAAAAATAAAATCCTGGCTCAGCCTTGTGGAAAAAAAGAGAAAAACCACCACAGCAACGGCTTACATTAATGTACAAATACATATATATTTGCATTGCTAGGAACAGTAAGACAGAAAACCCATGTGCAAGTAAAGAAAGCAAGATGTCAAACAGGCATTTACATATAAAATGTGTGTGTGTGCGGTGTGTATGTGTGTGTATATATATATATATATTTATATATATATATATATATATGTATATATATATATATACACATACATATCTAGATAGATAGATAGATACAGTATTTTCTTTTAAAATTATTCCATTTCATAATTAGTGGGGTACAAACAGGATGACAGAAAACTAGAGATGCACTAAAATGAAATTTTTAGACCAAAAGTGAAATAAAAAATGTTTGAAACCGACAATTACTTTTTTTCCAACATTTTTAAATCTTTTTAAATTCGTTTTTAATTTTTACATTTTTATTACTTTTTTTTTAATTTTACTGTTGGGAGCTTCGGTGAAATATCAGGGGTCTAAACAGACCCCTGATATATCTCTTTAAAATAGAAAAAGATATTGAGGACACAGAGTCCTCAATCTCTTTTACTGCAGCCCCTGTTATGAATGAACAGGAAGCCTCTATACTGACTGTTCCTGTCCATTCATAAATTGAGGAGATAGTATCAGTTACTATGTCCACAATCAAGAATGAACAGGTAGTGATGTAGAGCACTTCCTGTTCATTTATAACTGGGGAAACAGTAAGCATACTATGTCCTCAGTTATTTACAAACACTCAGTCATCAGTTCTGATCACCGAGTGTTTATACTCTGCTCTCCATCCTGTGACTTGCCTGTGTGGGAGGAGAGCTCGGCCTCCTGTGACAGCTGTCTACACTGCCCCGCTCGGCCTCCTTACAGTTTCTCTCCTCCCCTTTTGTGGCGGTCTATGTCCCCTACGATCCCCACTGCCATTGCTGACACAGGCAGGGAGGAGCAACGGGGATCCAAGGGAAAAAAGACCTGCGCCTAGTGGGGAGCAGAGAAGCTAGGGATGCACCGCATTTTTGTCTGTTTTGGTACTATCGGCATTTCAGCTGCCAAAATTTCAGGAAAAGATAGAAAAACAGATTAAAAAGTAAGAATAATTATATGATGAACCTATTATAGACTGCAAATGTCTCACAAATTATACCGACAAATGTAAAGCCAGTTAAAGCCAAATTGATTTTTTAGTTTAAATCAACTAAATACATTCATGGTGCATCAAAACAAAAGGTATAACATTTTAAAGTTTGCTTTGTTTAGAAAGCTGCAACAGCCTAAGTAGACAAGCTTGTCCCCTGTCAATAGGCTGTAGAGAAGGACCCTTGCTCTTTGTGGGGAAGCAGTGATCTCCCTTCCGAGGTCTGACACACACCCCTGCTGAGTCAGAGCCAGAGCTTTCCAATCAGCAGTGGCCTTGAGCTTTGAGAAGGGTAGAGCTATACTGTAAGGCCTGGTTCACACCTGGGCATTTTACAGCGCGTTCCTACGCTCTGTAAAATGCTCAACATGTGAAAACCAATGATTGCCTATGGGCATGGTTCCCACCTGGGCGTTTTACAGCACGTAGGAACGCGCTGCAAAACGCTCTACACCCAAAGAAGTACAGGAGCTTCTTTGGGGCGTATTTGCCGTGCATATCCATTGGGATACATCCAGATAGCCTTCGGAAACGCGCGTTTGTCGCACGTTTGTTACCCTGAATCGCGATAAAACTCGTAGCACGAAACGTGTGACAAACGCGCATATTCGATACGTCTAGGTGTGAACCCAGCCTAAGTCTGATGCACTAGGATGAGTGTCAGATGTCTACACACAGACCACTGCTTCCACAAAGAAAAAGGGGTTTTCTTTACAGAATGCTGGCAGGAGACAACCTTTTTACCCAGGATGTGACTGCTTTTTATTGAAAACAAACTGTAAGACTTTGTACACATTTAGTGTTAATGCACCTGATGCATTTAGTGGAATCAAACCAAAAGTTCAATTGGGGTATTTAAAAAGAACTCCTCTAAGCAGAATTTGCATAAAAACTGGTCACCTAACATAGCCCCTGTGCAATGTCACAAAACAACGTATTGTTAGTGGAGGCCTCTACCCTCCAACAGACAAATATAGAAGAATTGGGGGGAAAAATAGAACCTGTGTTTGGCCACTCTTCCTATTTTTATGTCATAAATTAGCAGGACTGCTCTGACTCCATGATGAAGTAGTAGCTTCCCCCATTTGCTCTGTGTTAGATGTACTGTCAATAGTGTAGTGAAGGAAATAGACACAAGACTTTCAAAAGTATCATGTACTTGACTGTACATTAGCTTCTGTCCCCCGGAAAGGTACTGAAATGCTATTTGTTACTGTTTCTCATATTAAAGGAATATGCTGCTCTTCCATTCAACAGGAGGGTTTTGACTCTTTTTTTTTAATATATAATTTTTAAGGGCTCATACATGCAAGCACTAAAAGGTTGTAGTGGATAGTATCAATGCCCATCAACCACCCTCCAAATGCTTTGTCTAGTAGAACACTTGACTGGTTTTGACCGGCATTTCATGCTGAACCAGTCAGAACCTTACATGCAATATTACAAGGTTATGCCAAGCCTTAGATGTACATTGCTTCTCCTGGCAGGCCCTTCCCTCTAGCAGAGCATTTGTATAAGTAACATGAGAATCGGATGCCCTTCTCCATCCAACACCCCTATGTATGAGCCCTAATTATAAGCCATGAAAAAGGGAGAGGCCAATCCATCTGCTTACAATTATATTAGTTATTAAAACTGATGTGAAGTGAAGGGAATGTATTTTTTTAGTTTACAAAAGCTAACATGTTGCCTGCTTGTTAAGACCTTGTTTATGAGGTACTCTCAAGCAAATTATTTTAGACGTTCCAGCTCCTTTGTCACAGATGTAACAGACATATATTTAACTCAGCTAAGAAGAAAAATTATGGCTAAACTGTTTTTATTCAGAAAAATACAAAATATTGTACATGAAAGAAATTGGAAAGTGGGAATGTTGAATTGAAAATGCATAGTCCAGGAAATACTATAAATGATTGCTATGGAAAATATAAATTGACACATAGTTTTGAGCTGTTTTCAAAGATCACAGGGTTATCATGTTATATAAATAGTAGACATGTGCACGGAATAAACATTTGTTTCGGACACAACAAATAAAAAATTGATAAATCGTGTGCGCTGCGCTACTGCTCATAAATGTGCATAAACTTCCAAACAATGTGTACATTTTCATAAACATAAATTTTCAAACATTATAATAATAATCAATATGACAATGTTCAATAATAGTCCTCAGTAAAGCCGTATAAAGTGCTTTTGTGCAAAATCCACAATGCGACAATGATCCTCTGAAATAAAGTGCTCCAGACTCCTGATGTGTTAAGGTAACTGAGAACACACTCACCAGAGATCCATAACTCAATGGTCAATAAACGTAATTGTGGTGAGTGTCTTTCATAGATGGGATATTCACTCTTCTGATGAAACAAATCCTCCTTTTCGTATTACACGACAGGTGCCGCTCACTCAGCAAGGGGAGAAATCCAATATAGAAGAGGAATAAATGCGCCAAATGGTGAAGTGCGTAAAAAAACGGAATTTATTACAACAATAAAACACTTACAAGATAGCAAGAATGAAATCGCCTTGCAGCAAACAATCAAACGATTCCACCTAAGCAAACTGGAACCAGAAATCCACCTGCTAGTCACCTATGGTATGGCCTCAGTACGTGTCCTATCCTTGCCGACGCGTTTCGTCCCTTGACTTTTTCCAGGAAAGGTTCACATACTGAGGTATAGCTAGGGCTTCCTTATACATAAATATAAGGGCTTCCTTATATAAAATTAAATAAAAATTGATAATAAAGAATCTAAACAATCTAAAATACACCTAAAATGTAGAATACTAAACAATAAAACTAATACATCATCCATAATTGTATATATTAAAAAGAAAGAAAACATTTTAATATATACAATTATGGATGATGTATTAGTAGAAGTTTGATGCACGTGCTTAGCGTCATATCCAGAGGTTGTCTTTGGGAAATAGACGTATGCGTGCTGCCAGCATTGCTGCAGAGGTTGAAGGGGTGGGGGGTCAGCCTGTCAGTGCTCAGACCATACACCGCACACTGCATCAAATTGGTCTGCATGGCTGTCGTCCCAGAAGGAAGCCTCTTCTAAAGATGATGCACAAGAAAGCCCGCAAACAGTTTGCAAGACAAGACTGATAAGACAAGCAGACTAAGGACATGGATTAGTGGAACCATGTCCTGTGGTCTGATGAGACCAAGATAAACTTATTTGGTTCAGACGGTGTCAAGCGTGTGTGGCAGCAACCAGGTGAGGAGTACAAAGACAAGTGTGTCTTGCCTACAGTCAAGCATGGTGGTGGGAGTGTCATGGTCTGGGGCTGCATGAGTGCTGCCGGCACTGGGGAGCTACAGTTCATTGAGGAACCATGAATGCCAACATGTACTGTGACATACTGAAGCTGAGCATTATCCCCTCCCTTCGGAGACTGGGCCGCAGGGCAGTATTCCAACATGATAGCGACCCCAAACATACCTCCAAGACGACCACTGCCTTGCTATAGCAGCTGAAGGTAAAGGTGATGGACTGGCCAAGCATGTCTCCAGACCTAAACCCTATTGAGCATCTGTGGGGCATCCTGAAACGGAAAGTGGAGGAGCGCAAGGTCTCTAACATCCACCAGCTCCGTGATATCATCATGGAGGAGTGGAAGAGGACTCCAGTGGCAACCTGTGAAGCTCTGGTGAACTCCATGCCCAAGAGGGTTAAGGCAGTGCTGGAAAATAATGGTGGCCACACAAAATATTGACACTTTGGGCCCAATCTGGACATTTTCACTTAGGGGTGTACTCACTTTTGTTGCCAGCGGTTTAGACATTAATAGCTGTGTGTTGAGTTATTTTGAGGGGACAGCAAATGTACACTGATATACAAGCTGCACACTCACTACTTTACATTGTAGCAAAATGTCATTTCTTCTGTGTCATCACATTAAATTATATAATAAAATATTTACAAAAATGTGAGGGGTGTACTCACTTCTGTGAGATACTGTATATGTGTCGCCAAACACCAAATTTTTTCATTGCATGAAAGAAGCTCAATAATTAAAGAAACAATATTAAGCAATATACATTGGGTATTCAGACACTAAACAGCTGCGGCTATCTGTAAACTGAGATATGCTGTAGTGAACTGACTCAAGTGCTATCTTTGGCTCTGCACAATTGATTGCAAATGTCCCAGTATTAATACACAATTTTCTATACTACTGGTGAGTAGCAATAGTCTGGGCTAGCCATATTGTGTTGTTGAAGTGGAATGCAAGAATAACACAATTGGGGAAAGGCCTCTCACCACTCACAGGATCGGTCATGCATTGCGATCAGGAGGGTATCTACAGCAAGGCAAACTAGGCATTTGCCTTGGGCGGCAGTTTCCAGGGGGGTGGCTAAAATGCCGCCCCCGAACGGGTGTCCTAGTGTTGGAGCTGCGTGCACAGACAATACAAGGGTACATGGCACACATAGGGGATAATTACCTGGCCACTGAACTGTTCGAGCAGCACATCCTGCTCAGCAGTAAAGATTGCAGTGACAGCTGGCATCTGTGCTGCGGTAATTGGGACACCATAAGCCTTAACCCCGCACACACTTGTCTCCATTCCCCACTCACCGATCGTGTCACACCTGTCCGAAGCCTCACACACAGAAGCATCGCTGCCCAGAAAGCAACAACCGACAGCCAGACAGCACTGTAGGAGCGCCGAACACACATACTGCGCTATTCACAAGGACTCTATCATAATCTGCAAGGCTAGAGCATTCAAACGCAGAGAAAACGCGGGGATCAGGTGAATCTTTTTAGTGGATGCTCTGCTGCGGGCAGTGGCGGAACTATTAACCAAAGGGCCCTGGTGCAAGACTTTATCTTGGGCCCCCCTCCCAAGACGGGGGCCGGGGGGAGCACGGGAGAGGATCACACTGGCCCCAGAAAATGTGTAAATGGTGACATGGTCACACGTTTTAACGTAATCCCGCCCAGTTTTTCGGCGGTGGAATGTGTGACCACCAATAGGTGAACCATTCCAGCGCTTTCCCAGCTGTTCCAGGGCAGATCAGCATCGCAAATCGCATGTGCAGGAGAACCGATCTGCCCTGAAACAGCTGATCGGTCCTGAAATGTCTAGCGGTACTGAGTGCAGAAGACCAGGCTGAAGTCTCTCTCTATCCGGAGGCTCTTAAGTCAGCTTGCACTCTCCCAGATAACACACACAGAGTCTGTGACCCCTCTGCACCAGCGGCAGCCACACAGCTCTGTCTCTTTCCCCAGGGTTTTCCAGACTGAGCGCGCTCATCATCCCCATCCCAGAATCACCCCTCCTCTCCAGACGCACAGCCTCCTGGGAATTGCAGTCTCCACGCCCTGACACAGCACAGCTTGTCCCAATCTCTGTACTGCAATTCCCACAAGTCTCTGCATCCCAGGCAGTGTAAAGGTTGGTTAAATATTTACAATCAGGATATTACTTAATCACGTAGCAACACATGTATATAGGGGCTACACATGTTTTTAGTCCCCAAGTACATAACTTTACATTTATCAACATTAAACTTCATTTGACACACTGTTGTAAGTTAGAGACATCTTGTAAGGCAGGGGAGCCCACAATTTTTTGTGTTAAGATCTACTTTTCAAATGACGAGCTACATTAGATCTACCAACAAAAACCTCCCTCGCTCTCTCTCCTGGCTGTCTCTCCTTGCTCATCCTCCTAGCTGTCTCTCCTTGCTCTCTCTCCTGGTTGTCTCTCCTTGCTCTCTCTCCTGGTTGTCTCTCCTCTCTCTCCTGGCTGTCTCTCCTCGCTCTCTCCTGGCTGTCTCTCCTTGCTCTCTCTCCTGGTTGTCTCTCCTTGCTCTCTCTCCTGGTTGTCTGTCCTTCTCTCTCCTGGCTGTCTCTCCTCTCTCTCCTGGCTGTCTCTCCTTGCTCTCTTTCCTGGTTGTCTCTCCTCTCTCTCCTGGCTGTCTTTCCTCTCTCTCTCTCTCTCTCCTGGCTGTCATTCCTCATTTTCTCTTCTGGCTGTCTTTATTGCTCTCTTGGCTGTCTCTCCTTGCTCTCTCTCCTGGCTGTCTCTCCTCTCTCTCTTTCCTGGCTGTCTCTCCTTGCTCTCTCTCCTGGCTGTCTCTCCTTGCTCTCTCTCCTGGCTCACCTTGCTGTATTTTGCAAACATTGTAGTGCAACAGGCTGTATAAACTAATATTCTTTGATGTAATACATAGCACTTCAACCACCAGAATCCACCAGAAAGGTGTCAGGGAACTTGGCTCAGCAGACTCAGGCTAATAGGTAATCATGTGTGCACAGCGAAATAAATATACCAAGATGGAATAAAGGGGCCACCATTCACACCCTTCGTGATCTACCAGCATCAGCTTTGAGAGCTACTGGTAGATCACGATCTACCTAATGGGCACCACTGTTGTAAGGACTTTATTCCACTACATGTTGTTTGACAAGCCAAAACAAAAAATAAATAAACTATATCATAATCAGCACTAGACCAGAGTTTTTTTTATTGGTTAATTGGAAGCTTAAGCAACATTTATCAGAAAAAAAAGGATGGTCAAGAGATGTTACAGGAAAAAGCATACCCTTAAGGTATATCTAAACTCAATCGCTAAAATTTAATACAGGTATTCCTCACTTAACGACCGAGTTCCGTTCCTATGACCAGGTTGTTAAACGAATTGGTCGTTAAGTGAGGAACTCTATACAGTACTGTACTGCATTAGTACAGAACTGTATAGCATTGCAGATGTACAGTACCGAACAGTGTACTGTACATCGAGCAATGAAAATACTTACCGGGACTCGCAGTGAAGATCGGAGGATGTCACTTCCGCCGGCGACACGTCGCACTGACGCGCGAGGTCGGAGGTCGCTCGGAGGACGGTCGTAAGTGCGAGTGGTCGCAAAACAGGTAAGTCGTTAAGCGAGGATTATCTGTATAAGCTTTGAAACAGATCTTTACTCCTTTTCACTAAAAATCACATCAGCACGCAGCTCTGCAGTCTGATATGAAATCATCTTACATTCATTAGTTAAACAAACATATTTTGCTTTTCATTACAATTATTGTTTTACACTTCCTGGTCCTATTGGGCATTAGTGATGTAATGTGCCCATGCGTTGCATCCTGGAAAGGTTGCATTAGCAGAGCATTGCTGGGAAATCTCATCTGTAATCTCATGAGATCTCAGGGAAAGGCATTCCCTCTTCTGATATGATGTGCATGGTCACATGTCCTAGTCATATGTGCCAGAGTTCCAGGAGGTAAAGGGAGATATATTAATCCACCCTTAGTAAAAAAAATGGCCACTGTGAGAGGACTGGGGAAGAAAAAAAAAACAAGGTATGCAATTATTTAGAAGTATCTGTTCGTATATTGTCATTACTAAACATTTCTAAAGGTATCTTTGTTGTCATTTCAAAGATAGATAAAGTTTCTCTTTAACATGTTATTAACATTAATATGTTTTTAATTGTAAAAGCAACATTCAATCTTTTTTGTTCCTTACTTAAAGGTATTTTTATTTGGAACAACATTTTCTGTTTAGAAATTATATTCTGGAATTGATATCTGATAAGTACTTTCTCCTGGATTCTAAGGGAATTGTTATTTACATGTGCAGAGTAAAACTCTGAAACTAAACCTAATTATTGTGATTTCATAGGAATACAAGATGCAGAAAATAGTTTATTTTGGGGGAACTGAGCTGTGCAGCTATTGTGGAGTGATCCACAGCAACCAATCAGATTTCAGTTTACTGTGGTCGGAATAGTAAACATGCATTTTAATTGGTTGGTTTGGGTTATTGTGTGTTGTACTTTTACTTTTGCCTTACTGAATAAGCCCTTTAGAATTCTGTTTTCAGACTACAAGCGAACATACAGAGAGCCACCAGAGGGTGCATTGGTACCATCATATTCTCATTATTTGTATGGTAAGCGGCACCACTGAAAAGATTCAGGAATTGTTCACAGACTAAAAAAGTAACTATTTATCTATTTTGTGCACCCATGCCACACAAGCTTTAGCACCCGAAATGGAATTTTCTTTGTCCAGCTGCCTGAAAAACTACAAATGACAAAATGTGTGAAGACACAAACTCTCAACACTGGACTATGCACAGTGATGGTGTTGTCTGATTTTTTTTTAAATGGCACCATTATGCTGGGGTCACCAGTGTCCTAATGATTTCTTAATGGTAATAAAGGGAGAATGCACTCCAAAGAGAGAACTAGTAGTTCAGTTTACAGTATTCAGCTGTGTTGGATGAAACATTTTGTCCACAATTCTAGAGAACAGCTGGCTTCTTTTTATGGTCACAATTTCAGTCTTGATCTAAAGATTTGTGCAGAAGGCATATGTGAAGCCAGGAAACAGCAGACTTGATAGTATACTGTCTAACCCAGTACATAAAAGGTCATTGTTAATGAGGGTGGGAATACTCTTTTATGACTGACATTAAATATAAATGTATACTAGGGCTGCAACTAATGATTATTTTCATAATCAATTAGTTGGCCGAATATTTTTTTAGATCAATCAGATTTAAAAAATGTAATAACATTTTTTATAAAATACACAAATGCAGTGTTACAAAGTTTACTTCAGAAAAAAACGGCATGCACAATTTTTTGCAATCGCACTGCACTAGAACGCATGGCATTGTGGTATTGTGTGTTCCAGTGCCGGCGATCACACTGCGGGTGGGAGGCACGTTTTGGAGTGCCATTGAAATGAATGGCACTGCAACGCACCTTCCGCGGGAAGAATTTGTCAGGCTGAAACCGAAAATTACTTTTTTTCCCACCATTTTATCATTTTTTTAAAATAATTGTATTGTAAATACATGGCGATTGAATAGCTTCAGCCAGGGAATGACAGCTGCCAGTGGCAAGATTCTGCAGACGGCAGCTGGATGTAAATGCAGCAGGTAGTAGACTGGTGCAATAGCCAGCCTGCTATTGGCCATTTCAAATTGCAATAGCCTATAGCAGGCTAGCTATTGCACCCGCCCACTGCTTGCTGTGCCCTCCTCCCAGCATGGAGGAGAGAGCCAGGGGATCCAACCAACTAATCAATAATGAAAATAGTTGACAACTATTCTCATTACCTTGGTGGAGTCTCAGTTAACAAAGGATGGTCTCCCTAGCAGCTCCAGTCCCAGAACCCCTGGATGGCTGAAGAGGTGCACAGGGACACGGAGTGGCACAAATGCTGGAAGATAAAATGATAACCGGGTAGAACAGTCTCTGCAATGCTGATGAGCCTCAGGCAGGGTGCTTACACAGGAGAGGAACACCAGAGAGCAGAGTTCCAGGATAGCTGTGGTCAATACAAGCCGAGTATTTCACAGGTGGGCAGAGCAGTACCAGGCGACAGAGAGGGACGAAGCCAGGGACAGGCCATGGTCAGTAACATGCAGACAGTACAGTACAAAGCGTTAGACAGGAGCGTTGGTCAAGGAACAAGCCGTGGTCACAGAAGAACAGCGGAAGGTTGAGACAAGCCAGGTCAGAATCGGAATAAAGGTAGTACAGATAACTGATAATCACCCAGCATTGTAGGTCTGGAGGTCACAGCCCAAATAACCAATAAGGCACCAAGAGTTCAATTACGTACAGGCGCACGTCTGCACGCATGCGGCGAAGCACATACACAAACTCGCAGGCGTCTACGCAATGATGCACGACTCGGCAAAGCCTTACGAGCAACACCTGACATATGCACAGGCACTTGCGCACGAACCCTGGTTCTGGCTTCCTGAGAGTATGGTTTTGAGGCCAGTTCCCTCCTTTTGCCAAAGGTGTTGTCATCCTTCCATCTAATGTGGAAGACAGTGCTTCTGGCGATCAGACATAGCTAACATGGCAGATGAGGGTGAAACTCGAATAATTAGAATATCGTGCAAAAGTTCATTTATTTCACTAATGCAACTTAAAAGGTGAAACTAATATATGAGATAGACTCAAAGCAAAATAGCGGAGTTTGCAGGTTTCTCCCATATTTGTTTCAGCTCGGATCTTTAAAACTATTCAGCTTACATACTTGTCTGCAGGTCTTCCCCTGCGTATGATTTTTGCGTCCATTCTACCAGGGGTATGTGACTTTGTGGGCTTCATTCGCAAAGGCTTTGGCAGAAATACTCTGCAGGGCACCCAGCTGGTCTTCTCCAAATAGTCTAATTTACCGTTACAAATTAGATGTTTCCTCAGAGGCACTTGGGTTCCTTTATCTCTTCAATTCTTTCTACAGCCATTTCTAAGTAAAGTGTTTTTGGAGTATTCTGTGTATGGGTGTTATTGTTGTTCTCCCCCCTTTGATTTTTTTCTAGTTATGACCCACAGTAGGCTGACATGAGGTTCTCCAGGAAAACAAAAAATTGTTTACCTAAACTTACCATAATTTTCCTTTCCTCATGTCAGTCTGGCATCCCCACCCTTGGCCATCTGGAGTATAGGTATGAAACATATTTACACTGATCAGCTAAGAATTTAAAGGGCTGGTTAGGGGTTTGTCCTGGGGAGGTCAGGAGGCTGACTTGAGGATGCACCAGGAAAGGACAATTTTCTGCTTTTATTAGCTTGGGTAAAAATACATTTGCAAAAATATTTCACTTGTTCTTTAGGCGTATGAAACATGTTAGAATGTTGGAGTCAAAGTATCGAGCAACAAAGTCCTATCTCTTGTGTCGGACCCCTCATGGTTCCTGTGTTTCCTGTGATTGGCATTCCCTGCTCTCTCTTGGTTCCTTGTACGGTTGGCTTCCCATCTACCCCGTTTGATGACCTGCTCATTTGGCTAAGGCTAGAATTAGTTTACAGAATGCATTAACTACATTTCTGATCAACAGATTGTAATGTATTGTGAATATTACCGAGCTAATATGTTTTGCAGTAACTAAATATATACACAATTACATTTATTAACAAAATCTTTCAAACAGAAGTCAGAGTCAGACTGATATAGGCAAATGCAAACTGATCTCTGATTGTCTTTTAAGGATTACAGTAGATCATTGATATTATTAAACTGTTATTAAACTGCTTTCATATATAGATTAAGTGCCATATTTTTGTGTATTTTAATTTATGATGTACTATATACTAAAAATAGTTTAAAAAAATTAGAGCTTAAGGAAAAAATAATGTACGTTGCAATCTATAGAATGAATACTATATAAGGATATTGACCCAGACATATTTTCTCAAGCTTCGTCTTACACCTAATGTTCATTGGGTTTGTGGGATTCAGTTACTAGGCATATGGAGCTTGCATTGAAAGTCTATTGGCTGTCTCCATAGTAACCTCTCTTGGTGCTGAGGAGAGCTCGTCCTTGTATTTGACTGACATTTCTTGCAGCAAATCCTCTTGCTGTCACTTGGCTACAGAGCAGTGGTCTCTTCATTCATGATTCTGATGGTGGATCCTGCATTCAAGGGACTGCATTTCCTTATAACTGTTAATCCGGGATTAACATTTAGTCTTGTCTTTGCCTGATCTTGTTGTTCCCTAGTAAATAGACAAAGGTTGCCTTTAGTAACATTGGAATAATGTCTCCAGTTATTTTTGGCTTGAATTACAATAAGCATGAGTTTTTCTTTATTTCATCTAGCATTCATATTTAAAATACAGAGAGTTAATAATCTGCAGTGCACAACTGGGGATGAGCTTCCTAGTGTTGATGCTCCACATGGGGGTAATTTGCGAGGGTTCAGCATATAGGAGGTTAATCTGCCCATGTAGACGTCACAGTTGGTCTGGGGGGAGGGTGTCTGCTTTTGTGATGTATTTTGCACAGTTAGCAGCTGCAGGACTCCTTGGTACAGAGACATACACATACACACACAGCCTCACTGTGCTGCTGACTCTTCTATCCTCACATGCTCCTGCTGCCGGCTGTGGGGTGAGTGTGCTGTATGAGTGTGCGGTTGGTAGGCAGCAGGGGACATTGGCCATACTTTCTTATTTATATAAGTGTGCACTCAAATATATGATCATTAGGTATGCATTGTTAGAAATATTCATCTTATTATAGGTGCATGTCTTAAGTTGGAATTTATATCATATAAGATGTTTGCAGTGTGTCTATCATGCACAGTAAAAGCATTCAATGCATGGTTTACATATTGTCACTCTAATGTTGATGAAGGAAAGAAGCAAACGGTGGCTTTGATTTAACCATGTGACTTTCATAAATATGTTTCATTTTTATTTGGCATTCTATTCAAGAGTAGGCTGGATTCAGTATAAAGGTTATTTTTGACTACCTGGATAGGTATGTGTGCATTTAGTGCAATGCAACAGTCAATGTTTGTATATATATATTATAATAGATTGCTTATGTACCTTGATGTGTATTGTTTCACATTGTCACTAGTGAAGAAAGTGGCATGTGAGTGTGTAGGACATTTGGCAAGTGTCCAGTTTCTGTGCTACATAGGAAGCCAATCTGCAATGAACAGCCTGATACCAAGTTTTATCTATTGTGACCCTTGGTTTCTTTTTCTATCCATCCCTTCTTCTTCCTTTTCCCTCCATTTTTCTCTCCTTCACTTCTCCTGCCGCACTGTGCCTCTCCCCCTCCTTACAATCATTGCTCCCTCTAGTGATGCTGGATAATGGATTTGCACTGTGTTAGACACAGCTGATTCAGTGGGAGAGGCAGTGGAGTGGGAAGGTTGGGAGTTGTCTGCGGCTCAGCAACAGCATTGGTGCCGTGCCTGCACATAGCAGAGTGACCCTCTAATGTTCAGCATAGGGGATATTTGAGCATAAGCTCCTAATGCATCTTTTACAGCTGGAGTATACGAAATGTCAAGCCCTATTTTTATTGTTTAAGATAAGGAAAGTGAAGGAAACTATAGAAATAAAGCATAACATTAGGTTTATTGAATATTAATATGTGTGAGACGTTTGGAACCATGCCATTGCTTTAAATAGACTGTTATTTTTATTTTCATTCTTGATGCAAGTAAAAGCTATAGTCCTCAGTTTGAGATGTCGTTAGTGTATACCCTAAAACTGCATCCATATGGATGTGCGCGTAGTGTATTGTTCATTAAAATAGCATTAAAACAATACTAACCTATATCAACCAATACGTATACGTTTTGATCAGTTTTGCGTAGGCAATAAAAGATGATTTCTGATTGCAATAAATGCAATATGACTCATGGGGAGGTTTGCATAACATGTACTGCAACAGTGCATAGGCATGCAGAGGGGGAAATCGAATCTGATCATTTGAAATGAACTATCAAACTCTGTTGTTTGTGTGACCAGTGCCAGGGTATGCGATACCACACATCAACCAGCCCTTACGGTCACGTCCAACAAAAATTCTTCACATTTCTGACTAAGCTAACACATTCCAAAATGGTGGTACACTATCACATTTGGTCACTATAACATGAAGGTGAATAATGGATTTATTTTTTCTCAAAGCAGTAAATGTTTCATGTTGTGCTTGCCACAGCAATCATAAATGAATAAGGATCTTCTTTTATGTTTTCTTGAACATATTACTGCCCTTGAACACTAACGTAGCCTAGTCAGATAAGTATAGTTCAAAAAAGCAGATCACCAACACTCAATAGTAAAGTTGAATATGTCCTTTTTATTGGACAAAGACGTCACAGTGACCCAAAAAGCCGACGTTTTTGGGGCCGCGCAGGGTCCCTTCCTCAAGGCAGAAAGACGTGACTAGGTGGAATAAAAAGGACATATTCAACTTTACTATTGAGTGCTGGTGATCTGCTTTTTTGTTCTGTGTTTGCACGGCGCCATCCGTGGTTAATCACTGCGAGCACCATTTTTCATTTATTGGCCGGGACTGCTGCGAGGTGTGCGGAGGGCTTCTCTATCTACCTAGATAAGTATAGTTGACATTACTTTTAGGATAGCCATACATGTTATTTTTTACAAATGACAACCAACTTAGGTATCACTTATGGTGATTATATAGTGCAGTGGTTCCCAATGTTTTTCAAGTTATAACACACCACAATGTCCAGTAATCTGTGCCGAATTTTTCTGTTGGTCCCTGGTGCTTGGCTGTCAGCCTATGGTGTTCCACAAGGTTCCAGCCAATCTGCTCTCCCCCTCCCCTATTTATCTTTACCTCACTTGTTGCTCTTCGTTCGAGCAACAAAGTCCTATCTCTTGTGTCGGACCCCTCGTGGTTCCTGTGTTTCCTGTGATTGGCATTCCCTGCGCTCTCTTGGTTCCTTGTACTGTTGGCTTCCCATCTACCCAGTTTGATTACCTGCTTGGCTTTATTCCCTACCTTGCTCTTGGAGCCCCTTTTATATCCCAAGTCTCCTGAGTGTACCTGAGTGTATTCCTTGAGGCCATCCTGTGCTTTCTCCTGTGTGCTGTAAGTCTTACTTCACTGCTTAAGTGTTCCTTTTGCCTGGCCCTACGTGTACCTGAATGTATTCCTTGAGACCTTCCTGTGGCTTTTCCTGTGAGTTTATGCTACTCCTGTATCTCTGTGCAACGAACATCCCTTGTGTGTTGTTGTACCTGTTACCTTTGTGCTCTTGTATACCTGTTGCTATGCACCTTTACTGTGTACCACTGTCTCCAGAGTTTCTGTGTGGCTTCCCTCTTCAGTGCATCCTGTGCTGTGCGTTTTGCACCTTTCTTGTGTCTCTCTTTTCTTGTGTGCCACTGTTCCTATGCTCCTGTTCTCAGGTTTCTCCCCTACCTGTCTCTGTATCCAATTTCCTGGTGCTTCCACTAGCCCTTTAGCCTGTGTGGGTGCACTAGAAGGCCGCAACCTGGAATGTGTCAAGCAGCCAATCATCCTAACCATTAGAGGCTCTGTGGAGACCTGGACCTTCTTAGTCCTTAAGTCTCCTATGACCTGCAACCCAGATTTCACTCCAGTCCAAGACTCCAGCCTGCTCAGCAAAACATGGAGCTCTCGTGTCCTAGTGCCTTGGTCCCCAGATCGTGACACACAATAAAACTTCAAATGTTGTGAAAAGCAGTGCAGCATATGATCTGCAGTAATTTTTATATTTCTTAAATGTTTTCTGGACTCTTGTATTGTACAACAAAATAGCCCAGTAATCCAGGTCAGAAATACTGGTTAATTGTTATTTTTAGGGAGGCAGTATGGAGGTCTTGCCAACCTTGGCCAGAAAAAAACCCTTTTTATATTTTTTTGTTTAAACCACAAAAAACTTTTAGGAGTAAGCAAATAACAATAACCTTCTCAGGTGTGCTCCATTTTTGTCTGTCAAATATATAATTGAAAATGTTGTTATAAATGTCCCTGTTGTTCCTGCCAGAAATCTTCTGTGATCTCTGCCTCTGCTGACTCTTAGTTAGCATTGTTCCTAGCTCTCTCTGTGAAGTGACTACTCCTCTATAGATTCAGTACAGTGAGTGTTGTCACCCTAGGACAGGAATTCTGTCAAGGTCACCAGGTAAAAATAGGGGAAATTACCTCAAAAAAGAAAATTAAGACAGCCACTGCATCTATGGACTGGGAACATATTGAGGGGAGTTTAACACAAGATTTCTAATAGAAAGGGGTCCCTTTATGTTGTATAAAGCACACTGCAGTGCTATGTTTCAAAGCCACACAAGACCCCACATGTCACATGTCTTGATGAAGGGGTCTTGCATAGCAAGGAAATATGGCACTGTGATGTGATACCTCTTGACATAAATAAGTTGGCTTTGCTACAAGAAATTAGTTCTGGTGGTGACATATTTCTGTTGGAGCATACACAGGACCAATGACTTTATTATCCTTGCCCCAATGCAACAGTGCTAGGTTCCTGTCTAGTTCTAGCAGGACAGGGAGTCACCTTTCCCTCACCTGGAAGTACCATGTATTTCTCATTGCTTCCAGTGGCCATATGGAGGTGAGTATTTGCAGTTGGCAATCTATTCCATGATCCAGTGTGTGGGCTTGTGTCCCTTTGGTGTAGGATAGTGGTGAAACAGTACTTAGTAGGGTCTAGTAATACTAGTATAAAGAATCATGTTTGCAAAATAGCATGTATATAAAATTATCAAATGACATAGCTGTTTAGTTAAGAGGAATGCTACTATAGGGCTCTCTTATATGATGCTGTAAAAAATTTCAGTAGGTAGGAGACAGTGTGTGAGGTCAGGCAGTTCAAATGGGAAAAACTATCAGACTTTAAATGATCTATGATACCCTAACCCATTTGGAGAGTCAGGCACAGACAGAATAAATAAAGCTATCTAAAGCTGATATAAACATAATCATTTAAGACAGAGTATTCAGATTCTTGCTTAAGCCTTGTCTGGTTTAATAACGTCTCTACTAAAAGTCCGGGGACAGAAGGTTAGGTCAGGGTCATCTCTGAATGTTTTGTATTGTGAAGGACACCGGTAGACTAAATTTTAACAATCATTAGACTCTCTGTCCTTGAAGTTAACCTCTATAATGTGTTTCCAGTTACAAAATAATACAAAAGCTGCTTATGCAATCCTGCTAGTACATGTAAGATTCATAAAAAGATACAAAATCACCTGGAACCCATATGCCCATACTCATATGTTGAATAAATCAGCATGCTGAGGAAAATGCTAATATTGAGGCTTTTTCTCAACACTCCAATGCTTGTTTGGAGAACTCCAAACATGAGCACTGGCTTTATTACATAGAGAATTGATGTGCATTAGTCCTGTGTATAGTAAATTTTCTTATTGTCAGTAAAACTCTGTGGGTATGCTTAGAATTGTTATGAAATATGAACATGTACACTGGTTTTGCTTTGCTCTGCTGTCCCACTGTATATTTCTGTATATTGTATGAAAAGAATTACAGCATGAAAAGGAATGCCAAATGGCCCACGATTTCAGAAAACAAAGGAAGAAGCTACTGTTTCTGCTTTAAAAGTAATGTGCTTCTCTACAAAAGAATGAAGAAGTGAAAGTGGGCAAAAGAGGTACTAATTCTTTTAAGGGTATATCCAAGCATTAGCCAAATTTATCCTCCAACCTCTTTTTCTTATATGTTGTTTCTGCATGGAGAAACAGCTTTTATTTCTCCCTGTGGCAT
Source organism: Nanorana parkeri (assembly GCF_000935625.1). Classification (NCBI taxonomy): domain Eukaryota; kingdom Metazoa; phylum Chordata; class Amphibia; order Anura; family Dicroglossidae; genus Nanorana; species Nanorana parkeri. The sequence continues at coordinate 25,569 of NW_017308693.1, forward strand.
CATCACAAGGCTTGTACAAGGTACGGCCCTCTGCTAATACAAATATCTCCAAATCATGAAAAGTAACAGCCGTTGTACTGAATTCATAAGTAAATTTTAGATTCAAATGGTTGCTGTTTAAATAGCTTACAAATGTAAAAATGGTCAGAGCCACTCCACAACATAAATTCATCATCTATGTATCTGTGTCAAGTTACCACCCAGTCCAGGGAACCTAGAAACATTTTGTGTTTTAAAAATATATAACTTCTATAACCTTTACGTCGACAAGATAATATAAATAGTATGTAAACATTGTGTGTTTATATTTAAAGAAATATGAAAACACAATTATTAAACACCAGTTGGGATCCAGATGGCTTAAGCCATATTAAAGAACATCTTGCATAAAGAAAAAACACAAAGTGACTCTGTCACTTACAAAATAAAGCTTCTAGCAGGTATAAAATGGGTGCACTACACCATAGCCCTTACTATACCCAAACGCCGGTACTTTTTTAATGGGCAAAACATTTCTAGCTTGCCTATTCTTTCCCACCTACATACATTCTTATTGGTCCATCACTATAAGGCGCTTTCTCTCTGGCCAAAAGAAATGTGTGGGAGGCAGAATGGGGCAGGAAACATCCATTACTGCCAGGAAGTGTTGGGCTTTGCCTAATAAAACTGTCCCAACATTCAGGCACAGAGGGGGCAACAAAAACTGATAATAGACAAAAACTGATAATAGATGCCTCCACATTGTACCTGCTAGTACAGGGGTGCCCATAAGGTTGATTGCGATCTACCAGTCGATCGTGTAGCGATCAGTGGTAGATCGCGATGGCCTCTTCTCCCGCCCGTTGTGCTTCTCTGGATCCCCGCTGCTCTCCCCATCTGTATGCAGCGGGGATCCGGGAAGTGAAAGAACCGCTGCAGCCCGCGGCGGAGGAGGGAGCCGCTGTCACAAAACTAAGGCCGAGCAGTGAGGAGAGAGAGAGACGCTCGGCCAGGTTCTGACAGCCGGCGCCTCTCTCTCCCCCCACCGCTCGGCCTTAGTTCTGTGGCAGCGGTTCCGCCCTCCGCCCCCAAGCAGCTGCAATGCTTCTTTCACTTCTCCTGTGATCCCCCGCTGCACTCACAGCGCTCACTCCAGTGTTTGTAAATAACTGGGGACACATAGTACTATGTGTCCCCAGTTATGAATGAATAGGGGGCACACGTTTTTTTTCTTGGCTCATGCACAAAAGGAGCTGGCTACGGCTATGCTCCCGCGGTGCTCGTGCGGCTGTCGGCTGAATGTGGCAGACGTTGCAGATGGAAAGGGGCGGGACACCACTCCCCATGTGCAACGCAGGCCACACGAGCACCGCGGGAGGACAGGATGCTGGGGCCTCTAGGACACACTGGAATGTAAGCCGGCCTACTCCCTGCGTTCAGATCTGCAGTGTGTTATACTGCGTTTTTTGCCACGTTTTTGATGCGTTACGGGCCAGTTTTGGTAAACAAAAATTAAAAAAATATATTTTTAGTTTAAAATGGGATTTCCGTGCATTCCAGGGCGTTTGCATGCGTTTTTGATGCATGTCCATGCGTTCCAGAGTGTTCCAGAACAGGTAAAATAGGGCTTGCTGCAGTTTTTTACATGCTCTGGAACTGAAAGCTGCGGTGTGAACTAGAGCCCAAAATACCATTGGAATACATTGGACACAGTTTTCATCCGGTCTGTAACTGCTCTTCTCTCCTCCTGGAACGCGCTTGGTGTGAACAACCCCTAAAAGTTTGACAACGGAGTGTATCTTCTGCATGTCATCAGTGTGTATGTGAAAGTTTCTATATTCTGCAGCAAATTATAATGATTACAGTCAACATAATGGCAACAATGTACACTAAAAAAAATGTTGTTATACTTTTAACCCTTAGTATCTTTTTGGTTCTGGAGGTCAGTGCACTTACAGCATGACTAAGGGTAGTATTTAAAAATACTGACATTTCTGATGACAACAATTTCCAATTGTTTAAACCTGGAGTAGTTTAAACAATTTAGACCTACAGGCTATACCAGGGCAATGCAACCTTGGCACAAATTACAAATCTCACCATGCCTCTTCCTCTAGCTTGTGACTGTAAGAGTTTTGCAATGCTTCATGGGACTTTCAGTTCCACAACAGCTGTATGCCTGGGTTGCCTACCCCTGGACCATAGAATAAAATACAGTACAACAGAGTGTTTCTCCCCCAGAAATCCCTCAAAAGTATTTTACAATTCTACAAATTGAATTTCAGTTGCAGATGCAAAAATGTCTATAACCATAGCCTAGGTCAACAAGTATAATTAAGGTGGTTTTTGATTAGAACGGGAACTTCTCAATTAGTGAATGGAAAAGAATTCCAATGTTTTGTGGATGCCTGTCAGAGTCTTTAATTGTGTCCACAAGCTAAAAATGGCAAGAACTGTTGGATAGGGTAAACATTGTCTTATGTCTGTAGGTACCTTACATATTCCATTGCCTGTGGCTCAAAGTATCCAAAGTAGGGTTTTAACAAAAAACTTGGGGCCAGGTTAACATTCTCAAGCTCAGCAATTTAATCTTTGAACAAAATCTCCTATTGACAGCCAACAAGTGAATGATTGAAGAATTTCTGTGATATGGGAATAGCATGATTGATTAGATAGAAGGTTCACAGCTAGGTTCTTAAGCAACTGCTATTGTTTTGCAAGTGCCAGTAACTGTACTAAAAATGAATTTTTCTATCGTTCGTGAATTTTCACTAAGTCAGTTCAGAATGGTCATTACAACATACTGAGTGTCACAAACCTCAGCCTTCCAGGTTGAGCTTGCCAATATTTTCTGACTCTCTACCTACATTACCATCAAGTAACAGCAGCCCAGATAACAAGGATAACTTGCCACAAACTTTTGGCAGGGTTAAATTGTAATTCTTTCTAACTTGCTGCACACATTCCTGGCAAGTTGTAGACTTGCAGAACACTTGCAGCACAAGTTCTAGTTAACACTTTTTGAATTTGTAGCACATTTTCTTGGCATGTCTACGGCAAGAGTCCTGCAGGTCGTAGCAAGATCTCTGCAAGTGTACAGCACTTTTGCAAAGCACGTTGATCTGGAGAGTTGCAATGCAGACTTGCTGTAATTGTGCAACAAAATTGTGAAGCTTGGCAAGTCTAGCAATAGTTTAGCAAGTCATTTTCAAACTTGCAGCTCAATTGCTTGCTCTCTGGGAGTACAATGTCTTAATACAGGGCTCAAAATTTCCACTCGCCCCCTCGCAATTGGCGAGTGAAAATTGCGTGGGGGCGAGTGGAAATCCGATCAGGACTTGAAATTTTGAGCCCTGTCTTAATAGATTACGGAAATGGTTTTCCTCACTTAAACAGTAAATGCATAGCATCTACCCCTTTGTCCCCAACTTAAGGGGTCATAAAAAATCTCTCCTGTCTCTGGGTTTTCCTTTTCTTCATTGTTATTTTACCATAGAGGCACTCTTGGATTGTGCCTGACCTTAAGGAGGGAGCAGCAAAGTAGCCTCACATGTAATTGGTATAGGGTTACAGTGTGCTGTCACTGTTGCAACTTCTATAACCACTCTTTCTACACAACTGCACCCAAATTCTGAACAAGTAGGAGCTAGCTGACCGGAGTGAGACAAACCAAGGGTTTCAGAACAATTCGCCTTAGGCCACTATTGCTGATAAGGTATTGCTGAGTAATTTTGGTGAATTCCCTTGATTCACTTGACTGACTTTGGGTCCTTTATTTGCAGTTTTCTGTGCTGATGAAGTGACTCCAGGTGACTGCTCTCCAGCTGCTGGCCATAGAGCTGTAATTGGTGAGAGAGGGATGTAATCCAGGAGAAAATAAGACACTGGCTCATTGGAAATATGCCATTCCATTAACCCTGGCATACTTTAGAGCTCCATCACAAACTCAGATCAGTGGGTATCTGTTCCCTTGCAATAAGTGATTATTCTGAAATGACCTTATCATTGATTAAATACACTAAAGCCTAATCTGTCAGACATGCAGATAAGCAGTAGTAGAACAAACACGTGTTTCATTAATTTTATGCTGTGTATGGAATTCACTTTTGCTAAAACTATTATTTTATAGCTTTTCCTGTGTACAGGGCAGGTGCTCCCACTAGTCAAACAAGGCAGCCACCTAGGGCGCAGCCTCGCCCACTCACCCCACCCCCCATGGCGCCCCTCCTGTCGACTTCAAATTGCAAAAGCCAATAGCAGGCTGGCTACCTGGTTAAACTAGGGCTCAGTGGGGTCTCACCAGGGCTCTGTGGGGGTCTCACCAGTCTTGGTGAAAGCCCACAGAGCCCTGGGGAGACCCCACAGAGCCCTGATTTAATCATGGCTCTGTGGGGTCTCACTAGGGCTCTGTGGGGTCTAACCTGCTTGGTTAGACCCCACAGAGCTCTGGTGAAATCCCAAAGAGCCCACCATAGTAGGGTCCCAACATGGTTCTGTGGGGTTAAATCAGGGCTGGTGAAACCCCACAGAGCCCTGGTGAGACCCCAAAGTGCCCTGGTGATACCCCACAGAGGCCCGGTTAAATCAGGGCTCTGTAGGATCTCACCAGCACCAGGGCTCTATAGGGTCTCACCAGCCTGGTTAGACCCCTCAGAGCCCTGGTGAGACCCCAAAGAGCCCTAGTGAGACCTCAAGAAGCACTGGTAAAACCAGTGCTTTGCAGGGTCTCACCAGGACTCTGTAGGGTCTCACCAGCACCAGGGCTCTGTAAAGCTCTATAGGGTCTCACAAGGGCTCTTTGGGGTCTCACCAGAGCATCAGGGCTCTGTGGAGCCTCACCAAGGCTCTGTGGAGTCTAACCAGCCTTGTTAGACCCACAAAGCCCCAGGGAGACCCCAGAGAGCTCTGTTGAGATACCAAATAGCCCTGGTGAGACCCCACAGAGCCCTGATTAAACCTGTAGGGTCTCACCTGGGCTGTGTAGGGTCTCACCAGCACCAGGGCTATGTGGGGGTCTCACCAGCCTGGTTAGACCCCAAAGAGCCCGTGAGACCCCAGGGCTCCACATGGTCTCCTCAGGGCTCTGTAGAGCTTTGCCAGGGCTTTGTAGGGTCTCACCAGGGCTATGTAGGCTCTCGCCAGGGCTATGTAGGGTCTCACCACCATGGTTAGACCCCTCAGATCCCTGGTGAGACCCCACAGTGCCCTGGTTAAACCAGGGCACTGTGGGGTCTCACCAGGGCTCCGTCTGGTCTCACCAGGGCGAGATGGGGTCTCACCAGCACCAGGGCTCCATAGGGTTCCACCAGGGCTCTGTGGTGCCTCACCAGCCTGGTTATACCCTTTCAGGGCCCAGGTGAGACCCCACATAGCCCTGGTGCTGGTGAGACCCTAAACAGCCCAGGTGAGACCCTACAGGTTAAACCAGGGCTCTGAGGGGTCCTCACCAGGGTAGCAGGGTTCTGTGGGGTCTCATCAGGGCACTGTGGGGTCTAACCAGCCTTGTTAGTCCCTCAGAGCCCTGGTGAGACCCTACGGAGCCCTGGTGCTCGTGAGACCCCATCTCGCCCTGGTGAGACCAGACAGAGCCCTGGTGAGACCCCTTAAGTGCCCTGATGAGACCCCACAGAGTCCTGGTTAAACCAGGGTTTTGCGGGGTCTCACCAGGGCCCTGTCTGGTCTCACCAGGGCGAGATGGGGTCTCACGAGCACCAGGGCTCCGTAGGGTCTCACCGGTGCTTTGTGGGGTCTCACCAGCCTGGTTAGACCCATTCAGGGCCCTGGTGAGACCCCACAGAGCCCTGGTTAAACCAGGGCTCTGAGGGGGCCTCACCAGGGTTCTGTGGGGTCTAACCAGCCTTGTTAGTCCCTCAGAGCCCTGGTGAGACCCCTTAAGTGCCCTGATGAGACCCCACAGAGTCCTGGTTAAACCAGGGTTTTGCGGGGTCTCACCAGTGCCCTGTCTGGTCTCACCAGGGCGAGATGGGGTCTCACGAGCACCAGGGCTCCGTAGGGTCTCACCGGTGCTTTGTGGGGTCTCACCAGCCTGGTTAGACCCATTCAGGGCCCTGGTGAGACCCCACAGAGCCCTGGTTAAACCAGGGATCTGAGGGGGCCTCACCAGGGTAGCAGGGTCCTGTGGGGTCTCATCAGGGCACTGTGGGGTCTAACCAGCCTTGTTAGTCCCAAAGAGCACTGGTGAGACCCCTCAGAGCCCTGGTGAGATCCCTTTAGTGTCCTGATGAGACCCCTTTAGTGCGCTGGTTAAACCAGTCTCTGTGGGGTCTCCCCAGGGCGAGATGGGGCTCTCACCAGCACCAGGGATCCATAGGGTCTCACCGGTGCTCTGTGGGGTCCCACCAACCTGGGCTCTGTGGGGTCTCACCAGGGCTCTGAGGGGGCCTCACCAGGGTAGCAGGGTTCTGTGCGGTCTCATCAGGGCACTGTGGGGTCTAACCAGCCTTGTTAGTCCCACAGAGCCTTGGTGAGACCCCTTTAGTGCCATCATGAGACCCCACAGAGCCCTGGTTACACCAAGGCATCTGTAGAGTCTCAACAGGGCTCCATGGGGGTCTCACCAGCCTGGTTAGACCGCTGAGAACCCTGGTGAGACCCCACAGAGCCCTGGTTAAACCAGGGCTCTGTAGAGTTTCACCAGGGCTCTCAGGGGGTCTCCCCAGGGTAGCAAACCTCTGTGGGGGGGTCTAACCAGCCTTGTTAGACCCCCACAAAGCCCTGGTGAGACCCCACAGAGCCCTGGTTAAACCAGGGCTCTGTAGAGTTTCACCAGGGCTCTCAGGGGGTCTCCCCAGGGTAGCAAACCTCTGTGGGGGGGTCTAACCAGCCTTGTTAGACCCCCACAAAGCCCTGGTGAGACCCCACAGAGCCCTGGTTAAACCAGGGCTCTGTAGAGTTTCACCAGGGCTCTCAGGGGGTCTCCCCAGGGTAGCAAACCTCTGTGGGGGGGTCTAACCAGCCTTGTTAGACCCCCACAAAGCCCTGGTGAGACCCCACAGAGCCCTGGTTAAACCAGGGCTCTGTAGAGTTTCACCAGGGCTCTCAGGGGGTCTCCCCAGGGTAGCAAACCTCTGTGGGGGGGTCTAACCAGCCTTGTTAGACCCCCACAAAGCCCTGGTGAGACCCCACAGAGCCCTGGTTAAACCAGGGCTCTCCACTGGGCTCTCACCTGCTTTCCACAGAGCTCTCCACAGGGCTCTCTAGGCTGCCAGCCAGACAGTGCTTTGCTGTGCTGGCCATGTCTTGCGGGCGGGAGCGTGCTGGACGACATCTCCATCAGCTTCTGCAGTTAAACTCCACCCTCCCAGCCAGAGATCCTCGTGTGGTGGATGGGAGGGGTGAGGTCTCTTCTCATTGGCTGGTGGGCGGAGCTCCGTGCAGAAGACCGAGCCGATGGTCCGCACCAACGTTCGAGGTAAATGATGAGCTCTCAGCCCTGTCACTGTCCAACTGAGAGTCTCAGTTTGACAGCGACAGGGCTGAGAGCTCACAACGCTACCTGGCTGCCGTTCTGACAGAGCAAACAAGGCGGCCATGAGGCCCTCGGGAGCGCGAGGCCTAAGGCGACCGCCTAATTTGCCTAATTAAAGAGCCACCTCTGGTGCCCCCCACCCCTCTATTTAAAATTGCAGAAGACAATAGCAGGCTGGCTATTGCAACCTCCCACTGAGCAGAGGAGCAATACTAAGAGACAACTTTCTCTCTCAGGTCCGCTACTCTGCTCAGTTGCTGGTGTTTCAATAGCCAGTCTGCTAATGGCTATTTCAAATTAAAATAGCCAATAGCAGTCTGGCTGTTGTCCCGGCTGCTTACATCATTAGCACCGGCCCTGCCTGTGTACAGTACTCTCCTATGCCTTGTTTGCCTCAACTATAAATATAACCTAATGCAAGTACCCAAACTAGTGGTCTCTATAATACATTTTGCATTATCTTATGTGTCATCGGTTTTCCTTACAAACCATCAACATATTTCTTCAGTCTGAATTCTCGGTTAGCAAAAATGCTAAAGTGAACTTTGTGTGTTACTGATGCTGGTCCTTTGTGGGGGCACCTAAGATTCAGCCATTTTGTTGAAGTAAAGGTCTTTCTTTAGTATGTGATCCTTATTTATATATAGTATGCTGCTGGATCCATGGGCATGTGCAGAGTTTAGCTGTCTTCTGGTAAGGTAGCTGAGAGCATAAGTAGCTAGGCAGATTTCTAGATCGATGGCCTCTGAGCTTATTGACTGAATGCAGTACAAAAAATACAAATAGTCAGTACAAGTAATAAGACATACTGCCATAACAAATACAAAATGCGACATATAGGTTTCAGCGTAAATGATAAGTAATAAACAAGTACTAACATCGGATTGTCTCCAGTGCAAAAATGTAGCTTTTGAATAATATAGTAATGTTATACGTATACCATCACATATGCAGAACTTAGCAAATCAAGAATAATAAAGGGAACTGATATCTTTCCGGACTGCATACCAGTGTAAGATTTGAACTAGTAGATGCATATTCTATAGAAAAGAATATAGCAATGGAGAGGAAGAGAAGCATAGAGATAGGAGTGAGGAAGAAAAGGAGGAAAAGCAAGAGAAGAATTGGGGGACCAGGGAAAGGGGGACCCTCTGAGCACCACGAAAAATAAGCTATGTATCCCAAAGGACTGCCAAAATCTTGTGTAAAGACTTCAGAGGATGATCATTTTAAGGATTCAATAAGGGCTGCTGGGCAGTCAAGGTATGTCAGAGGATAATTTAGAGTAGCACCCAGAGTACCGAAAGTAAAACTTATTGCTTTTTTGTTGAAGCTCTCCATATTAGAAGAGGACCTGTACTGTGGAATATGTGCCCAAAAAGGCAGACAGATCTCAAATGTTTAGTCACCAGTATTGCCTGTAGAATCTGTGCAGGTGGAAGGTGTGCTCAAAAAAAAAGTATACAGAGGGCTAAGGGTTTGTCACCAGTATTGCCTGTAGACCCCCTGTAGGTGGAAGTTGTGCTAAAAAAAAAGGCAGGCAGGGGGCCAAGGGTTAGTCACTAGTTTTATCTGTAGACTCTCTGCAGGTGGAAGATGTGCTCAAGGAAGGCAGGCAGAGGAGAAAGGTTTAGTCACCAGTATTACCTGTAGACTCCCTGTAGGTGGAAGGTGTGCTCAAAAAAGGCAGGCAGAGGACAAAGGGTTAGTCACCAGTATTGTTTATAGACAGGTGATTTTTTTCCCCACTAATAACTTACCATGCCTTGTGTGTGGAGGCAACCATCTTGGTATAGGAGCAGTGCTTTGCATCCTCATGTTAGGGCTGCTTCCCTGATGGCTGGTGATCTTATGAGCAGCTGAGGTGCAGAAAGCACAGATCCACATTATGAATTAAGCAGAAGCAAGGTGATGCTTGCACTGTAGGTCCTCAGGTACAACTTCCTCTTCAGGAAGTCCTCAAGAGAACAATGAACAGCACAGTATTGACATCAGCAAATCTTACTCAAACTCTGGTGAGACTAGTAGTGTGACTTAGCAGTGAGTCTAGTCTAAAAGGAAACAGTGTTAGATGATCTAACACTGCAGATATACAGCTATGAGGCATAGGCACACTAACATACCAGGATGTGCACTTCCTTTTTTTCAAGGAGAAATTTAAGATAAAGGGAACATTTTCAGGGCATTGCTTAGGCGCAATTAACATTTCTAGATGTTCCCTATAAGATTGTAACTTTTCACTTTTTGAGTTCAGGTCCACTTGAGCCATACTCCACCCATAATCCGCCCCTGGGGTCAGCAACCTTACCACTCCAGCTGTTGTGGAAATAAAAGTCCTATGAGGCACTGACAGCCACAGTATGGTTGCCACGTGTCCAGGACTGACCCGGACAGTCCGGATTTTGAATGCTGTGTCCGGGTTTTATTGCAGCAGAAACCCGGACACAAGAAGTCAGGCAGACAGGGGCAGCCAAAATTAAGATAGGGGCACTGAAAATAGTCTCGGCAGTGATACTTACATTTGAAGGGGCGGGGCTATTTACATATGAATAAGCCTCAACTCATTCTCCCCCAAAAAAATGTCAGCGCATCGCTAGAGTGTTCGGGTTTCGGTTGACGAAAAGGTGGCAACCCTAAGCCACAGGCATGAATCCCAGAGACAGAGACATCATAGGATTTGTAGTTTCACCACAGCTGGAGTGCTAAGGTTGCCTTGCCCTGCTCTACTCAAAGCAGCTGTTCTCTAAACCTTTCATAATAACAGTGTAAAACATATTATGAATATTAATATAATATTCATGTTAACCTCTAAATTTTTCAAGCATGTGGTTCACAAGCTATTGCAAGGACACTGTAAAAGCATTTCCATGCCTTGAAAGAAGCCCTGAGGCTCATGCGGTCTCTTTATAAGGTGTATGTATATCAGCACAGATATGTACAATGAGCTGATTACTGTCTCCTACACAGGAAGTGTGAGGAATACAAACTGACTAGCAGCTTCCTTCTGCTGCTCTGAAATAGACAAAAACAGAAGTGGTAACACAAAAAGCTGCATTTCCGTGAACAAAGTATGAGAGAATCTTACGTCTGCAGCAACATGTAAGATTGGATGCTATTGTGCACCTATTATACTTTCTATGTATGTTTATATTACAGGACGACCAGCCACCAGTCATTCTCCATTATATCGGGGAAGTCAGTCAGTAGTGTATGTAAAATGGATGCCTGCATATTATTGGTTGTTCTAACGTCTTTTTCTTTTTACTTTTAGGTCGACGGGTCATGGGAAATCTTATTAAAGTTTTGGGAAAAGATTTAGAAAACTGTCCACATTTTTTCCTGGATTTTGAAAGTAAGTAGGATGTTTGTTAACTTGTATGCTGGCTATAAGTATCTCACGAGACCAGTGAACAGATGGGTTAAGAAGAGCCAGGCTGACCATTGCAGCTAAACAGGTGGTGTGGCACAGGCCTCAAAGAGGAGCAATGTCTTTTTAATGCAATACAAACTTGGGTTTTTCACATGCACCTGCAATGCTAAGCAAATCATGTAAAGTGTAATCGCGTGAGGTATGAATTCTTATGTGTACTGACAGAGCTAGAAACAAATAGAGTGTAAATGAAAGGAATAGAGTATGATGATAACGTATGATGCTGACTGAGACCAAGCATAAAATGTGTAGCAGCACCCCTTAGCACTGTGTAACACAAGTATAGTAAGAGAGGACGAGACTGCGTTCATCATGTGCTTCCATTATTAATTTGTTTTTGTTTTTTCTTTTTGATGTTTACTGAACCAGTAACCACCTATATTTTTTAATACATATGTATATTTAAAGACATTGACCTTTTGGAATAAACCTGTGATGTGTCCATTTATCAATACAAGAAAAACCTACATTAAACTAGTATAGTGGTAGAATATTTATTATTGGTAATTATATAGTGCTGACAATTTACACAGCGCTTTACATACTGCACATTCACATCAGTCCCTGCCCTCAGCGTACAGGAGCGTACAGCCTAAGGTACCTATCTCACATACACACACAGGGCCATCCCCATAATGAGGCAGCCTAAGGCTGTTGCCTCAGGCGGCATTTCTTAGGGTCATTTGGGTGGCAGGCAGAGCGGCATGGCCGCACAAAGTTTGCAGTGTGCCTGCCATCCCTTTCCAGTCAGAGGATTACTGGTTGCTAAGAGCTGGGCGGGGAGATGTGTCAAGGCCATGCATATTTCCTATCTGGCTCTTAGCAACCTGGGATGCTGTGGCCAGTGTCCCGCCCAGCTCCTGGCATCCAGCGGTGTCACTGATTGCCAGGCGCTGGACGGGACGCCGGCCAGATCGGCAGTGTCCCTGTACACCAGCAATCCCACCCCTCGCCCTTTTTTCCCTGGCCTCAGGTGGCAAAAAGGATCGGGACGCCCCTGCACACACATATTAGAGCCAATTTAGACAAGAGACAATTAACCTTCCAGCAAGTCTTTGGAGTGTGGGAGGAAACCGGACTACCCGGAGGAAACTCACAAAAGCACAGGGAGGACATGCAAATTCCCTGCAGATAGTGACCTGGCTGGGATTCAAACCAGGGATCCCCAGTGCTATAACACAGAGATGTTCTCCCTGCCATTTGATCACTCCTTAAATGGTGACATACTTAGTGACCATGATCCACTGTGTAGTCAGATAGATGGTGCAGGATGGTCAGGAGGGAGTTCACACTGCTTGTGAGTGAATGCACTAGACAGGTGTCCACATACTGTATATGACCCAAGTTGAAACCACACAGAATAGCGCTCCTAAGAATCCATGATGGAGCCCTAGCAGAGCCTTCGACACAGGACAAGATGTGGTACTTGTAACTGTATAACAACTGAAGGATAATAACTGTATAATAAAGACATTTTTAGGGGCCAGACCTACTTTAATAACAGAATGTCTACATTATAGAGAAGTCCACCATTATATTCAGTCATATATTAAAGATTGCTTCAGTCAATATAAAACTATTCAGTAAACTTTTATGCCTTCCATATTCCTAAAATGTGCAATAGAAATGCAAATTATTGATGGTTAAATTTGCTGTGAGAAATCCTTCCTTACTGTCCTTAAACCCAGCATTCTGATTCTGAGGTTTAATACACCAGTGGCTTTTCCTGTCACATTGCACGCTCACATGATCTGAGCCTTATCACATAGCTCTGCTGAGTGAGGAAATTCCCAAATTAATTACTTCCTGATAAAGTGGGAAAATGTAATGAGAATCTACCTGGGGTGTATGGAGAAACAGTGTGCGTAGAACCTCCCCTTAAAGTGGAAGCTCAGTATAATGCATTGTATTTATTAAGGCAGCCCCTCCAGTTCTGGAGGGTCTCACAGTCAACAAGCAACTCTATTGTATATCTCATACATCTTAAGCAATGATCACTCAAAACATTCACATGCATGAGGGTTTAATGTGTACCGCATTTTTCTTCAACACACTATGCAACTTTTTTTTTTGGTCCATTTACCAATGACTATAACATATCAGTGTTTCTTGATAGTATGCAATTACACGTTATACAACTACAACTTATACTCAGTTGTCTGCAGTATTCATGGTTCAGTATTGGGTTTTAATATTCACAATGCATAATAAAAAACAAAAACACCACGTTAATACATTTAATGTAGAGCTGCAACAGTTAATCGATTTACCAACGTTTTCGATCGTCGATTCGTCGGCTATCGATTGATTTCCCTGTTCGGGGCTCTACACGCGGCCTGAAGCACACGCTGCTCACGTCCCGCTGCGCCCGCCGTGCTCACAGGACGCATAAGCCACGCCCACCGCACGCTGCTCCCGCCGTGCCGACAGGACGCCGAAGCCACGCAACACTCTTTTTTTTACTTCTACCGCGCCAAGCTTGCTCCCGTGATGGACTACAATCTCACCACAAACTAGTAGTCCATCACTGGAGCCTTTTTTTTTATCCGATTAACCGATTAATCGAACTTAATAATCGGCCAACTAATCGATTATGAAAATAATCGTTAGCTGCAGCCCTAATTTAATGTTTTAAAAAGAGGCAGTTATGGATAATAATTAGATGAATTAATTAAATAACACACTTCAGTTTTTAAAGAAGAGCCATAATTGAGTATTAAACATGTAGTATTCCACCAGCGATCAGCAGCCAAAAGGTGAGAAAGCCTTGTTCTAATGCAGCCATTGTTGAATTGTGTTGTCTGTACACCTTCATGCTGATGCTCTATGTATGTTACTGTTACTATATTGCTCACATTTCTTGGTTGTAAAGAATCACTAAGGTACACATTCTGCTCGCCTGTCTGAATGACTTTGGTTGTGACTACTCACTTCTGCTTATGCCACTAACCTCAAATGTGTTCAGATACACTTAGCTAAATTGTAGAAATGTCATCAGCACACCAGTCCTTTTAAGATAGCAAAAGCTTCATTTATTGAAGTTTTTTGTCATATGACCAAACAAGCACTTTCGGGACCACACAGGGTCTCTTCATCAGGCTTTAGCATTGAGATATACTTAGCTTCCACATGAAAAAGAAAGTATACTTGTTGCCAACCTATGTTTATAAGACTTCAGCAAAATGTTTGCCTGCTCTATAAAGCTGGCCTTACACCTATAGATTTTCTATAGATTTCTTTCTATCAGCCTATGGTCAGATGGAAAAAGTGCAACAATGCCTGCATCCAATCAGATTGTTCAGGTATTTTGACAGCCAGCGGGGCTGACTAGCAAGATACTGAAGCTTAGCCCAGTGGGAGATTCTTCCATGCACACAGTTTAGCGTAGTTGGAGGAATCTGTCTGCACTATTTCCATCTGGCCATAGGCTGCTAGAAATAAATCTATAGAAAATCTATAGGTGTAAAGCCAGCTGAAAACTTTCAGTTGTGTGTGTAATCGAATCTAATCTCTTTGCTCTTCATACGAAATGAAACAAAGTATATGGAAAAGTTCTGTATGTTCCCTTTAAAACTGAACTCAGGGCACAAAAACGTTTATTGAAATATATTTTTCAGTAGCCACAAAGTATATAAATCGACTTTGTGTGTCCAAATGCCTTTGCAAAAATAGTCACCGCCAAGACTCAAGTAAGAATACACATGCCTCTTGAATTAGGCAATATTTGCTTATCCTGGAGTACAGCCATAAGTCAATATAGCACTAAGTCTCATGGTCTGTAAAAAAGTTATGTGGTTTATCTGCAGGAACTTCGAGCTGGTTGGTATGTGTTCTCTATGTTATGATCTGTACATGCAATATAGTCCCTGCTTTGCTGTTTAGTCTTCAGGTAATTATCTTCATACCAGAGCAGTGTCACTTAGCCTGGTTGACTAGAGTTACTAAGGCTCAAATCATGACACTATATAATACTAGAAAGTGATGGAAAACACTCACTCAACTTTTTGGATTTAATCTATGTACATTAAGGGGGTTATTCACAAACCTGCCTAAGGCAGCCGAGTGAATAACCGGGTAGTAACGTTTTTCGGGTCACTTCACTTTGGCCCAGAACAGCTGATTTCAGCCGTACATCGGCTGAAATCAGCCGTACATCGGCTGAAATCAGTTGTACATCGGCTGCACTTCGGTTAGCCAAACATGCTCTGCATAGAAAGTAGTGTAAAAAGTAGAACAAAAAAGTAGAAAGAATATTTTTAAAAATGAAAAATTATATTAATATTAAAAAAAGAAATAAAGATTTTTTTTAAAGGAAAAAACAACAATTGGGCGGAGCTAGCAGTGACAGCTAGCTCCGCCCAACTGTTTCCTGTTGGCCGGCACCTGCTAGCGTCTTCTAGCAGGTCCCGGCCAATGAATAACAACTGGGTAGAGCCGGACAGGACGTCGCAGCCAGCTCCGCCCAGTTGTTATTTTTTACTGACAGATCAGCAGCGCCAGCTGTCATTTGCAGGGCTTACAGCCAGCCCTTAGTCAGGCCGTTCGCCACGCTTCGGGTGTCACTTCCGCTCAGTTGAGTCGAAGCATATGCCTTCGGCTTGCCTGAGCCGCTCAGCCGCCTTCGGCTGCTGTACGTGCTATAGTGAATAGCGAAGCTACGGCTGGATCCTTTGGCTCCTTTGTGAATAACCCCCTAAGTATAAAAGTCTAGGAATTGCCTGTATGGCTTATCTTTTAATTGATGTCATTATGCTGCCAACTGTTGTACCACCTGACTTCTGCCAGTCATAATGGCTGTCTTGGCTTTCTGAGCCAATTGACCCCTTCAGATCCTCAAGTACCATCACAACTTACAGATCCTCCTTAATTAACAATCAAGTATGCAAGTACAGAGTTCAAATATAATTGGATCTTAGTTTGTCCAGTCTGTTGTTATGTTGTGCAGATGTCCATGACATTGATACTGATTGAGCTACCACATTTCACCAAGTAGGTAATCTGTATGAGTGATCAAAGTGAACTGAAACCCCATCATTCTGCACTTTTATAACTAGTTTTTGAAGCTTATCTCATACCTGGGTACTAACTCATGACTAACATATAGAAATCTAAAGAATTATTGAAAGTATAACTAAAGTAAAAACGTTTCTTTTGATTTTAAATAGGGTAGGGAAAGGTGAAAACCCCTGTTAGTTTTTTTCCATCTGTGGAGAGATTGTCCTTCAATTCCTGCTCTGTAGATACAACAGGAAGTACAATTTCCTGTAAAATGAAAAAAAAAGTTAGACAGTTGTCACCGGAATAAGTGTCTCCATTGGAAGTATTCAATCGCAACTCACATTTTGTTTTCTCCCTCACTTTCAGCCCCAGTGACAATGGTCTTCAGGACAAATCCAGAGAGTGTATTTCCCTAATGGGGACAAACATAGCAATGAAAACCTGACGAGTTCTATACACTCACCACCTTATCCGAATAATTAAAAAAATTGGATACACTTTAAGAAAAAAAAGTACATGTATTTCCCTTTCTATGTGTACCCATTAGCCCATTAGCTCAAAAAAGGAGAAGTAAAAACACAGCAACATTCAAAGCCACATTTTTGAAGAGGAAATCTTAAAGACTGGTGTTCAGTGACTCATCAGTCTGAAACATTTTACAGTTAGAAAAAGCATAGATTAAGAAAAGGAGTCAATTCAAATTACTGCATCTCGGAACTATAATTATTCTTGAACTTTTTTTGAGTATGTCTGAACTCACATTACTATTTGGAGCATTTGACCAGGTTATGACTGGTCAATGAGATAATAGCAGCTAGATCCTATATATAAATTTAAGATTACTTAAAGGAGTTGTAGAGCCCATGTATGAACTCTCCTGTTATAACATGAGCATTATAACAGGAATACATACTAGAGTTGTTTTTCATAATACAGTCAAAGTTTACTTTTAAAAAATCTATTTTATGTAGTGAGTGCTGCCTTTTATCTTACCATCACTTTCCTGGATTCCCAGTGTGCTTTGCATCTCTTTCCCTGCTGCTTGATGTGATGCAATCTCGATTTTCTTTTTTTTTAGTGTCATGTGGCAATTTTTCTAAAACAATGCAGACTAATGATGTTAGGACAGTGGTGGAGTGCCAGGGTCCAG
Organism: Nanorana parkeri; assembly: GCF_000935625.1. NCBI lineage: Eukaryota > Metazoa > Chordata > Amphibia > Anura > Dicroglossidae > Nanorana > Nanorana parkeri. The sequence goes on from NW_017308693.1 coordinate 42,615, forward strand.
TCACAGCTGCAACCACTGAGACCCTGGTAGTTCTGCCATTGACTCCAAGCTGTAGAGGGACTACAAATCTAAGCAATACATTATAAAGCAATGCAGAATACCACCAGCTATAGAGGACTACAAATCTCAGCAATACATTATACAGTACGCAGAATACCACCAGCTAGAATGGAGTACAAATCCCAGCAATAACTTATACAGCAATGCAGAATACCACCAGCTCTAGAGAACTACAAATCCCAGCAATACATTATACAGCCATGCAGAATGCCACCAGCTATAGAGAACTACAAATCCCAGCAATACATTATACAGCAATGCAGAATACCACCAGCTATAGAGGACTACAAATCCCAACAATACATTATACAGCAATGCAGAATAATATGAAGCTACATACTCTGTGTTGCTCTGGGGTGGGGGTCTGATGTCTCTGGTGTCTCAGGAGGGCTGTGCAGGGTCTCAGGAGGGCTGTGCAGGGTCTCATGTGTGTTGTGTGGGCTCTCAGGTGGGCTGTGCGTGGTCTCAGGAGGGCTTTGGGGGTCTAAGAAGGCCTGTTCCAGGTCTCAGGAGAGCTGTGCAGGGTCTCAGGTGGGCTGTGTGGGGTCTCAGGTGAGCTGTGCAAAATTTAAGGTGGGCTTTCGGGGTCAGGTGGGCTGTGCGAGGTCTCAGGTGGGCTGTTTGGGGTCTAAGGTGCGTTGAGGGGGGTCTCAGGTGGGCTGTGCAGGCTCTCAGGTGGGGTTCAGAGGGCCTCAAGGGTGGCAGAAGCCCTGTAAGCAGCGCTGTGTGGTTCCCCAATCAGAAAATGTGAGGTCGGTGCTGTAAAATGGTGCCGTGGTTCACAGGAAGGCTGCCAAGGTCCCTGGCAAGCGTGGGACCTCAGACAGCTGCTTCAATTAAAAAAATTAAAGTTCCGGTGAAAATGCCCGGTATTGGAGCATCCCTAGTGTCAAGCACATAAAGCTCTAATAAATATAAAAAATATATAACAATTTATCATTTTCAGCAAATCATGAGGTTGGATGCAATTTTAAAGAATGTTAAAAATCAGCTGCTTATTGCAATATAGTTCTTTCAATGCAATGTACAAATAAATGTTTTTTACACAGTACATGATGCAGTTGGTTATATCTTTTTTATTTTGTATAGAATAGGGAAGTGTTTAAACCCCTTTCAGGTTGTTTTTCATCTGTGTGTCCATTGGGGAGATTTCCCTTCACTTTCTGTCCTGTAGCTACGACAGGAAGTGAGAAGAAATCTCTCCAAAGTGGGTTTGTACCATGCTTACATCTCTCTCCCCATATAGGGTATCTGCACCGAGTTTAATGAACCATACATTTATAGTAAATTACATAGTTAATCAGGTTGGAAAAAAAAACATCGTCAAACTATGCCCACATTTGATCCAGGGGAAAGCATAAAAAACTCCTATTAACCATGGTTCAATTAGCTCCAACAGGGGAATAAAATTCCTTCCTGATCCCATAAGGCAAATAGAGATAATAGAGTCATATTATCATATTTATTTATACACAAAATATCCCTTTAAAAACAATTAAAACTCCCTGGACTGCTAGCAGTCTGTATGGTTGTATAGCTGTTTGGTTTATTAAACTTAGTGCAGTGCAGCTACTCTATATGGTAGCTCGACAGAGATGTAAGAAAGAGATAGAGAAAACCATTAAAAAATATATATATTTTCATAGTTGTTATATATATACATCATGCACAGGAAAGGTTCGGTATTATTAAAATGTTTATTCAGTATTATTAATGGATATCTAGAAGTGACCCTAGTCGGGACTCGGACAGCAAGAAGAAAAACCTGACAGTGGTTCTATAGTCTAACCCCTCCCCTTGCCACTCTAAAACTAAAATTTAAATATACATTGACTTACAGTAAAGTTATTGTAAACTCAAGACACCTTCTAGAAAAGAATGAAGCTTGTTTAAGCTGCATGTGAGTGTTTGCAGTTTCATATGGTGGACTGTTTGATTAGTCAATTACAATACAGGTCATTCTCCCATAGACCCAAGTTTGTACAGCATTTTAAGCTGCTCTGCTGCCTATTGTGGTTACTTTGCCACTATAGTATACTCGATTTGCATTGGTTAAGGAGCACTTCATTTAAAAGATCAATACAAATAAGAGTGCACATACGGTATCATTGTATGATTTTGATACTATGCGGATGCTTATGTGATAATGAAGGTTGTGTTATTATTCACTGTAGAGTGTAAGTCGTGTTTTGTCTTTTCTGAGTACATCTGGCAAATAGTACCGTATATAAGGCATCTTGCATTTAGCTCCAAAATTACAATTGCTGTTGCACAGTCTATTGGAAATGAATCTGAAACATTGTGTGAACATTGTATATGTAATGTACATTATGATTCCATTATCATTTCCACCACAGCAGTATGTATTATCTCAGAGAAAAGTTATTTGAAACATTAGCTAAACATATAGCACTTGTCTCAGGGGAATTCACAAAATTCTTCCACTATTACCACCACTAACAAAGACATAAGACCTCTGGCCTTCAACAGTAATAATGTTACCTGGGAAACTAGAGATGAAAGCTGAATTCCAGGCAAACAGATAAAATACATATATGACAGCTGTTGTACCTGTCAAAGTATCTGCATTTCTGTCCATGACATACCTTCTTGAGATTGATACAACCCTGTCTGACAGTTGTGGAGACCTTGTAAATGGACAATGAAGGAGAATTAGCAGACTAATGAGCTCCTCTACCTTACGCTCCCCTCTCTCCTTCTATCAGCATGCTCCTTGCATTGCAGCACAGCTGATCGGCTCCTTGTGAGCTATGAGCTCTGCTGTAGGGTAGACTGCAAGAAGCTGTTGCTAGGTCAAATTCTGGTACTTACACTACTTGCATTAAAAATATATATTTCGGGATGTAATAATTACAACAGATTTACATTAATTCGTGTATGTTATATTTGCCCGGAGTTCGGCTTTAATGATTTTAGAGTTGGATATATAAGACAATCAAACTAAACTTTTTTTTTTTGGCTTTACTTTTATTTTGGGTCACAGCAGTACATTTACTAATGTACTCCTATAACCTAAAGTCAGCATCTGGTGGGCTACTGCCTTCTATTTGCTTACATCGCAGAGCCGCACCGCAGATGGGAATGATCCCACAAATATTGTCATGAGCCATCCCGCTGCCCGATTGACAGCTGGCTCTGCCTCTCTAGAACCAAAGCCAGCTGTGCCCGCCCCCTCCACTGTCTGTTCCACCATTGAGTGCTGGGGGAACAGAGAGATGGGAGGCAATCTCTGCAGGGAGCGGTGACTGACAGTTACCGCTCTCTGCAGGGAGGAGACCGTGAACTGAGCGATCAGCAGTTACATGATCAGCTCTCAGTACTGTATATAGAGTCAGCGTGTGACAGCTGCAGTGTCCCATGTTGGCTCTAAGCATTGGGAAGAGTATATTTTACTCTGCCAGTACTTCTCTTTAAATTTACCCATGTCACATATTATGAACAACAACTTTAATTCTTCCTCATTATATTATTGGTGACAATATACTTAATATACAGACAAATAATGATGCATTTAAAAAGGCGTTGTATTCCCCAAGAGCAGCTTGTAATAACATTTGTATAGGAATAACCTGAGAACGAAAACAGTCTTACAGCTCGTGTCAACTGGTGTTGTTTTCCCACATTTAGGTCAGCAAAATCCCATTGACTTTTCTAGAGTAGCACACATGGCAGTTCAGAGGCTGTGCCTGACTTGCTTTGCATTGCATTGCTTTTCTGCAGATGCAGCATGTTCTATTAAGGTACGTTTGAGCTGCAGACAAAGCAGGTCAAACATACCGTTTTCTTGTCAAGCGCCATGTTATCCATTTAAACACAGCTGCATAGGTTTAAATGGAAAGCGCAGCGTTGGAACAGGCTCCAACACCAACCCTTAATTTGATTGACATATATCGTTTGTCACGTTCCACAATCCATACATAGCTATGAACAATATGTTTTCTTGCCCTTTGGGACTAATTAGGTATTAAATCATTCATTTCACCGGTAGCCACATGTATCAGCTTATTGTCCTATCCTAACATGATATAAAACCAATGTTTGTATCTGATTCATAATTTTTACATTAATATGCAGATATTCTTTAGTCTTATAGATGGCAGTTGATGTATATTAAAACCATACAATAGAAAGGTAGAACTTCTGCCATAGAGGCTCATCCACACGCAGTGGGTCCCTTATCTCATTAAAAACCTCATCAGTTGTCAGTGATTGAAATTTCTCAGTACAGCTTGTACTTTTGACATCAATCCCTATCAATGTATTCTGTACATGCTTCAGGCAGTGTTAGGTATTGTTAACAGCACTACTGTTCATTGCTGAGGCTTGATGAAGGACCTCCTATGATCTGTAATGAAGGGCCAAAATGGACAGGTAAGTGCTGCTTTATGAGGTACGACAATTTAATTCCTGGCGTAGCACTATAGTGGTGAGTCACACAGCCATTCGCATTTGAGTGTGTTCTGACATAATATAACTTGCGCTCTCCTGGGTAGCTGACCAGTTGACTCAGTTCTTACAGAGTAGTAGAAGAAATAACATGTGTGTGCATTGCACTGTTGGCATAAAATGAGTGATAGGAATCTGGAGCAGCGGATTAACATCAAATTTTGCATGGAAATTGGCAAAAGTGCGAGTGAACTTTAGTTCTGTTACAAAAGGCTTATGGTGAACATTCCATGAAGAAATCAAGTGTTTTTGAACGGCATAGGTGGTTTAAGGAGGTGCGGTAAGATGTCCAGGAAGACTGAAACTCTGGCCTGACAAGTGGATTCTCCACCACAACAATGCTCCTGCACATAATGTGTTAAGTGTTCGCAAGTTCCTGGCCCAGAAATCCATTCCAAATCTTGACCAACCACCTTATTGCCCTGACTTAGCACCCTAGGACTTTTGGCTGTTTCCAAAATAAAAAATGCCTTAAAAGGACAAAGATTTGATCACATTCCAGACATCCAGCTCGGCGCGACAAAGATACTGTGCAGCGTTCCGGAAAACGAATTTCAGGATTGTTTCCGGGAGTGACACAGTCGTCTAGAAAAGTGCATTGCTTCACAAGGGGACTACTTTGAAGGTGACAACAGCCGCTAGCGTATAGGTAAGCAAACATTTTTTTTTTTTATAGTCCATCCCAGAAATTAAATTGCCACACCTCTTTTATATCTCTCAGCACTCAGCATCTTAGAGATCTGTGCCCCTGAGTTCCCAGACCAATTCAATCCCTGCATCCACGAGGTCTTACTCCTGTGGAATGAATTCCTGCCCATGCGACTACCTTGCATGGCTTTATGGTGGCGATGGCAGGGGAATAAAGAACCTGCAGTTATTTTGGTGCTGGAATTTTAAAGAGATATACAGTAAGAAGCAATCAGGAAATCGTTCACACCAGTGGCTATCCACACTGAAGCAGAACTTTTGGGTGAAACCTGTTGTGAACGAACCGCAAGGCATGCTTTTGCGGCTTGATAGTTCACTGGCTGTTTGTTAAAGATCTGAAACAAGAATGCAGAAAATGAAGTCAAAGTGAAGTCAAGACTCCTGATTTGCTTGTTCTTTTAGGAACAGTGATGCAGAAAGTACTGAAGTCAGAGGATGAGCATGTCAGCCAATGATCTAGCCCCCATATTTCACTCTGTACAGGTTTGCTTTAAAGAGGAACTGAACTCTGGAAGCTGTGCCCGAAAAAGGCAGGCAAAGGACAAGTTATCAGTATTGCCTGTTGTCTCCCACCATCTGATCTTTTCCCCCTTATGACTTATGATGCCTTGTTCTGTATTGCAAGGGAGCAGCCATCTTGATAGAGGCAGGATTTTGCTTCTTTATGTTAGAGTGTCCAGCAAGGAGAATAGTGACCAGCAGAGTAGTGACATCACCAAATCTCATTCCAAATCTCCTGAAACTAGCAGTCAGAGGCAGCAGTGCCTTAGATCTAACATTGCAGATACACACCTATGAGGCTAGAGGAGAGAAGTGCCTAGGCACCATCATATACCAGGAAGCGCAATCCTATTTTTTGGCAGGAACCCAGACAAAAGGTACCATTTTCAGGGTTTCATTCACTGCTTAGGAACAATTACTATCTCTCGATGTTTTCCATAACAGCAAATTTGTACTTTTTGAGTTCAGTTCCACTTCAGCAGTTGCTCAAAGATAACATATGTGTTTTATGCTTTGAAGGCAGCGCTTTCCCAAATGATAGCACTTCCCCCCACCCATCATTCCCTCCTTTCTGTCTTTTTTTCCAGGTGTCAGATGGGGAACCTTCTAAAAGTCTTGTCTTATAGCGACCTAGAACAGTGTCCCACTTTTTTCCTTGACTTTGAACGTGAGATCACTTTAATTTTTCCATGTTTTTTTCTGTTTTCATTATATTTTTCTGTTTGTTTTGTTTTATCATTGATTACATGTTCTGTTCTAAATATTCATCTCATTGATTTCAACTTCATTTAAATGGCATTCAACCTTTTAGAAATAGCATTGTTTGCAGAGAGAATAGAATGTGTCACAAATAGCGCTTCTAGGCCATATTTTATGATTCTAATATTCTATAAAATTGGTTTTACAGGTGTTGGATTAGTTGGTATAAATGAAAACAACTGACAGTGTGTAAAGTTGTCCATACATGGAGAATGATCATGAAATTGGTTTTGTGCAAACGTATGACAATCTCATTGTGTATGCAATAAAAAAAAAAAAAACAATAACAATCAAGAACCTCAAGAGACTATTTTCTGAGAAAGTAAATTGTCAAAAATTTTGGACCATTTCTCTGCTGTTTCTGCTGACACAGCAGACAATTCATCACTCCTGTTCCCTGCTTATGTCTATGCATGCATTTACAAAGCTCGGTGCTTGTGCTGGGAACATTGTGAATACTGTACATGCAGAAGCTGTTGCTTTCACTAATATACAATCCAATTATAGTTACTGATGCTCAAATTGTTAAAAAAATGGGTACTGTATGGTCAGCTTTAGCCACATTGGCCACCATTATTTTAAGGATTGTTATTTTACAATGCAAACGATGGAGAGTCTAATGGGCCTTATCTGTAACCTTTAAAGAATAAGTGCACCTTTGTGAGTTTTAAAGATTAACCGTTATGTTTCTCCTCGTTTCTGAGAGGTCAATGCCAGCAACCCGAAAAATCAGAATTTCTCTATATCACATGCTAGTACACATGTCACAAAAGAAAGAAAAACGGAGATAGAGGCTGCAATATTCATCAGAGTTATGAGATTGAAGGCTTTCCCAGATGCCCTCATACAGTATGTGAATGCTCTTTGTTCATGCCAACCAGTCTTAAACTAGCCTAGGAAGCATGCACATCTAAAAGAATTTTGGTAATACTTTTTCTTATGTATAATTCCATATGAGGAAAGCCATGTGTCTGCAGATGGTTTCAACTGGAAATTTAATAAGATTTGATCTAAACGAACCCTTGATTATCCCGCCTTCAAAGGAGAAACTGTTCATTTACACTGGCAAAGGTGTTTTAAAAGTGCACTTATTCTTTAAGCTTTTCTATGGTTATAATAACTGTATGCTCAGAATGTCCCTCAGAATAATATAGTACAGACTAACTATGTTCTATGTTTTAAAAGTGCATTTATTCTTTAAGCTTTTCCATGGTTATAACTGTATGTTTGGAATGTCCCTCAGAAAAATATAGTACAGAGCAACTAAGGTTCTATGTGTGCTATGGGTGTACTTCTATTGCTTGTGCCATGTAGTAACAACCAAGACGCAGTTGTACTATCCTCTGTGCATGTAACTGTGCATTTAAACTACGTTCTTTTTAGGTAAACAGGTGAAATTGCATCAACAACATGCAATATTTTTAACTTATTTAAATGACTCCCAATTAATATAGTGACACGCCATATACAGAGTATCTTTAATAACTTATCTGGACATGGTAAACCATATATAAACCTAGCTGTTAAATGTGAGCGTACATTGCTTCTTTACCCCAGATTCCATTTTAAAGCAAATTCCTGAATGGAATTATGGAGGGAACCATGAATCTATATACACTTACTCCTCAGATGAGCTCTACTTGATGCATTGTTTCCCTCATTACAGAGCATTGACTACAGGTCCTGACACTGCATGAGTCAATACTAGAGGCAAGACATCTGCCTAAGAGGCATAACCCCTGGCAGAGTAACAGATGGCTTGGTAGTGAAAACAATCCTGAGTAAAATTAATTTTCATAGAGATTTTATTTAGTACTGTGAACCCAGACTGACTATATCTTGGGATTCTTAATGTATGTTTGCTGCTTTTGTCAGTGTTTACACAATTGTTAAACATTTTATGGCAAATGCTTACTGCATTCAATGTTCCTCTTTCAAAAACTGCATATTTGTCTTCACACTGAATGGGTTGATATATAGTAGCTAGCTCTGTGGTCATAGGCACGTTCACTCTCTTACTATGTTTGGGCATTATAGATGCACAGCCTACGGAGGCAGAAACAATAGTGTGGAATCAAGTCAACTCTGTCCTAGAAGAGGCCCAGGGTATCCTGGCTGAGCTGCAATCATACCGGGGTGCTGGGCAGGAAATAAGACAGGTAAGCTCTGTCCTGTACTGCTGATACGTATTATTGCTTGTACACATGATCAAGTCTATTCAGTAAAGTAGGGTATACACGGGTCTGTTTTTGTTGTTCAATCTGGAGGCTGAACTGAAAAAGAAAAGAACAGATTCCTCCATCCACACTGAACAGCATGGATGGACAAATCCCCCACTGCTTCTATTGTATTGCCAGCGGCCACCATCAGAATGACCTCAGGGACCAAGTCATTCCCCTCTCCTGTGGGGCTGTAACCATCAGGGACTATTGCATCAGGATGTGACCACAGGGTTGGAAGGATTGTAGACACAGTAACCGAAGTTAGGGAAGTTTTGTAAGCAATGATGTTAAAAAATTAATTGTGGGGGTGAGAGTAAAATGTGTAGTTTTCTCTAGTAGGGTGTTTCTCTTTCCAGTAGCCCACTAGGTTGTGCTGTACTAAAAGGTTTTTAAACTGTCAAGCAAATGTAATGTCCGATGATGAGGTGGCCAGATTGTGTGGGACAAGACGATCAAGGTGGAGGTGAAGTATAAGGATGGAATCACATCATAACAGCAGTATCCCCTTCGCATGAGAGGCCAGCACTTGTAGGAGCTGAGTAAATAATCCCACTTACCCATTTGGGAGCATAATAGTTTACAACTGAGATTGGAAAATCTTAGATCAAACTTTTTAAGTATTTGCCTTCCAAATCCCTAAGTTGTCTTTTACAGGAAAATTATATAGCATGTGGAAAGGTGCCGAGAACACCCCATTGCTTCTTTTTGGTGGGAGCTGTATAGAAGTGCTGTTAAGTCAAGTATAAACATTTAGGAGAGCATTTTGGGAAAAGTGCTTCTTCTGTAGGCAATGTTTGTATGATATCATCTAAGACAGGGGTCAAAATTTTAAGTCCTGAGCTACTAGCCAGGCCTTAAGAGTTACGCGCCACCAAACCCGGAGCTCAGTGAAGAGCTCCGGCCTAAAGGAAGGGAGACAGACCAGCAGGAGCAGCTGCTCCCACTAGTCAGGTACGCGGTCTGCGACCGCAAGCCTGACAGGAATTTCCACTCGCCAAATGCGAGCAGGCGAGTGGAAATTTTGAGCCCTGATCTAAGATATCAAAAGGCTTTTACCCTTTGGTTGGTTGAGGCCTTGAGTGTTCAAAGAAATAAGTGGGAGAGACATTGGAAGTAATCTTGTGGATGAAAACAAACATTTTAAGGGACCTTTTTAGACCAAAATTTCCAACCCCCTAACCCCACAAGAGCAGGGGACCACAAAGGATGGGGGGAGGGGGGCGATTAAAAAAAAAAAAAAATTGAGAGGGAGAGCAATATACTGTATAAGAGAATAGGGATTTGCAAAAAGGGAAAATAAGGAGGGAGTGGAATGGCAGGAAGAATCCCTGGGCTGGAAGGTAGGGAAGATGTGAGAGGAGTGGTTACAGTGATGACAGAGAGAGTAGTAGGGTATGGTGACTTTGCATTGAATCACTGCCTTGTCAAACACCTCTCAGGTAACGGAGTAATTCCCACTGTCTCGGGAGGCTTGTTGGGGGTAAGCAGACTGGGAAAGTGGCAGCAATAAACAACTCTGATGCACAATGGAACAAGGGGTACATAGACATGAATTTATATATTTCTCACTGTATTTTTGACTTTTTTCATAGATTTGTCTTTGTTTATATCTCATACTACAAAATGAGAGAGCAATGAGCTATGCCAGATCAAAATCCACACTACATTCATCATGTAGGGTAACACTCTTCTCCAGTGTGTATGAAGAAATAACCTTTCACAGAAAACATATAATGGCTGGTTATTGAAAATTGAAGCACTTACTCATACCACTCAAATTCTTACATTCACTGGATAAACAAAAGAAGGAATCCATCTGATTGTTTTAAGCAACAGCTACACCTTTGCTCATTTCCGTTTTCTGAGATTTTCATAAATTTTCCCAATATTTATTTAATAATTCTAATATTGTACTTTACTGCTGAAAATAGATATTCTTATACCTGCTGTTTGTCAGATCTGCCCACTGGCATTTGGCTTTGGCTTGTGCGTGTTTATCAAACCACCATCTTTGCCCACATAAACAAAGTATTGTGCAAAGTCAGTCCTGATGACCTATAAAGTTAACTTCTGCTTCTTTTCTGTGTGTGTTTGTGGTCCACCTCTGTACACTTTGTAAAACATACACTTTTATTGAAATCTTATCTTATTTTTGCAAAGGTAAGAGAGGGTAAATAATACGTCTGACTTAAGCCGATTACTCATTTTTCCTTGGTTTCTGGCAGGCTTGACTGGATTACTTGGTTGCTTGTTGAACCTCTCAGGTACCTAAGGAGGCAATCTACTACCAGAGATTCCAGATGTTGTCACCCAATATTTTCATATATTTTTGTGGAGGGACGAGAGTCAACACTTGTTAAATTAGTACTCAATGCAAAAAAGTGAAATGTTCCCTTATGGGAGAGAGGATGGCAAAGCAACAATTTCAGGGCAGTCTGTCTTAATTTGTTTTATAAGCTGGCAATAGCTTAGCATTGAGATTTTGCATACTTTTAAAGGGTGCAGTGTCTAAAAAAAAAAAGGTTGAGAAATACTGGTTTAGAGAGCCTATGCCACTTTTTTTTATTCACATGTCATTTTTATTATAATAAAAGAGTCAAAAAATGACAGTCAGATGGCAAAGTCAAATGATCAGTAAAACAGGACACAAAGAAATGGCAAGAAGGGTAAAAACAATCCAAAAGGGAGGGGGTTGTTAGGGAGATGTCCAATTATTGAGAGTAGCAATATGTGCAAACTATTAAGATGGCATAAGGGATGTGCTACATGTAGTGATCCTAAAAAGTTGTCAATGCGCCTTTAGGCAATGGGGGGACAAGAAGTTGGAAAGGTACTAGGTGGCTACTTTACCCTGAGTGTAGACTGCCGTAGGACACGGCCAGTGGCATATGGTGAGCTGACAATGAGGGAGGCTATAGAAAAAGAGGACAGGAAGGAGAAGGGAAGAAAAGAGACAAGAAAGGGAGTAGGTTAAAGTGAATGCTAAAGGGGTTGGAAGAGGGAGGAGAGAATAGAAAGAGTAAAGGGGAGCAGAAGAACGACAGGTAGTAGAAAAAAGGAAGAAGAGAGAAGGGAAAGGGCCCCCGTCTGAACATTCTGTAGAGAGAGATGAAGGCAAAGAAATTCTGGAAAAGAATGAAGAGTAGGGAGTAAGGGAAGGAAAGGCTAGGGGTGAGGGGATGGGGGATGAGAAGAGGAAGCGGGGATGAGTCAAAGAGGAGAATTAAAACAGACTATTTATTGGATGAGGGCAGCATAGGTGGCCATGTCTTTAAACAAATGCCATACCGTCCAGATCTTTAGATAACAAGGCATATCATTCTTGCAGGAGAATATAAGCTCCTCCATGTTTGCCACCGTTTCCACTTGAGAGAGCCATTCCCTAACTGACGGTGGTTGGGGTGACTTCCGATGTGGTGATGCGGTGGGAAGCATCGAAATGGTACAATAGGAAGGATGCCGGAGAGAACTCGAGGGAGATACCAGTTATGGTTCTCAGGATAGTATGCACTTCCGTCCAGAAGGGGGAGATGAGTGGGCATGACCACCATATGTGGAGGAGCGTACCCGCATCCTGAAACCAGTGCCTACATGTATCGGGAACATTTGGAAAGACACGGTGGAGCACAACTGGAGTTTTGTCTCACCGTGAGTGAAGTTTGTAATTGGTTTCTTGAATTTGGACATTTAGGGAACTGGTCAACATCTTTTCCAGTCCTGTGGGAGGATAGCGATATTCAGATCCTGTTCCCACACTCGAGTGGAGGGTGTGGGTGGAAGGGGAGGGGAATCGTTCAGTAAGGAGTAGAGAGTAGAAATCGAGTGTTCAACTCTGTGGGAGGAAGTACACAGTTTCTCGAAAGGGGTTAAAGGCTCTGCCCCTTTTTAAAGAATGCTCAAAGCTGAAGTAACTGAACAAACTTAAGCAGCTTTCAGTATCCTCTGCTTTGACAAAATGCGGGGCCATTCAAACAAAGCTCAGACGCTTCCAGGTAATATTGGATCTGACTGCTAAGCTCTGCCCCCTAACATTCCTATTGGCTCATCCCTGTGATGAACTGCCTTACTGACCAATAAGAATGTGTGTGAGGGGGAGTGGGCAAACTTTGGCAATATCAGGAAGTCTCGAATCTTTGCCTGATCAGAGCAGCCCAGCACTTAGTAAAAGCAGGGCACACTAAATGCTGTACTCTGAATGCCTGCACTTTATACAGTACCTGTCAGCAGATTTTAGTATTTTTAAGGTGACAGAGTCTCTTTATTCTACCAAGGTCCGAACATAATATTACCTTAAGGTTATTGAAGGTCCACTAGTAACACTAGTAAAAGTTGATAGTTTTGAGCTATGTGGTAGTTTCTATTTTATTTCTTTATGTTTATACTAAACATCTTTGTGACTCTGGTAGTTATAGACCACATATAAGGGCCAAGCCAACTAACAGTCTCACCAGCACTAATTAAAGCTAATGCAAACCCTGCATGTTAAATAGATTTAAAAGAATACATTAAAGTTAATGTATCGCTGTATTTTCAATGCCAGCATAACGGAAGCCATAACAAATTAACATTTAAAACAACAGCAAAGTGGGCAAGGGAATGTTTGGATGACATAAAAAGGAATAGTTTAAGGGTGCTGTTTGTGTGGTGGAGCTTTGTTCAACCTCTGACATGGGGAGTCACTTAGCAAGAAAGAAGATTTGCTACTTACAGTACAGGTGTAATTTTACCTAAATCTTTGCTATCCCACCCCTTCCAAGCTACACTAAAACCCTACCTTACTTGCTCTAAATGTGTACCTATATATTAATACTAGAGATCCTGGGTATACAGCTCCATTCTAGTCCACTCTGCAGCTAAGAGGTAAGTAAGCACCTGGGTAGGAGTGTTTAGTGCAGTTTAGCCTAGAGGGATGGAGATGGTGGGTTATGAGAAAGCCCTGTTTTTAGAAGCTCCATTGTGGCTGCACCAAACAAATGTTTTATATTTTCAGACATTTTACATACAGATGTAGATATGTAAAAATACAGTAACTATTTCGCTGTGTTTTATTCAGGCAATCCAGAACCCATTGGATTTACATCTACAGGAAGAGGCATGGCGCTCTGTGTGTCCTCTAGTAGCTAAACTTAAACGCTTCTATGAATTTTCTCTACGACTTGGTAATTTTCACATATGATGCTTTTTATACTCTTTACAATTTCATGCCTATTCATTTATTGTAGTGTGACTACTAAGCCTGGCACTCCAAGTCATTGCTTTGCAATTACAAAGGATTATGTACTTTCTGCTAAATTATATCACTGTATTATCAACATATCCGTAAAACTTGCATAAAATGACAAATATATTAGCCGGATTTCTGTGGTTTGGTAACTCTCTCTACTGGCAACATTTGTTTTCCATAGAAAATGCACTGCATAGCCTGCTGGAAGCACTTACTTCACCTCCATATGCTCCAACACAGCACCTGGAGAGAGAGCAGGCTCTGGCCAAACAGTTTGCGGAGATCCTGCATTTTACCCTCAGCTTTGATGAGCTCAAGGTATGAAATCACGGGCAGGAATCACCTATTGTGCAATGTGCCCAGAAATGTGTTTTTGTTAAAGCATTGTACACATATAGAAATTTAGAATTTATAAATATCCCATTATTCTTTTACTCTTTCTGAGGGACCAATAGGCTTCAAGAGTAAGGGAAAGTCAAATCTATGGTGCTGTGTATGACCACTTCTAAGCAAGTCACTGCATGCCAAATAATAACATACATATATAACATACACTGGGTTATTCACAAAAGGGTGAAGAGTTTGGAGAAGGCCGGAGAAGTGAACAATCTAGGACAACATAGCTGATTTGGAAAAATTCTCCAATTCAGATGAATAACCCTGTGTATGTTAAAGATGGCATCCGTTCTCGTGTGCAGGGTAAAAGTGGAATGTTAGCAAATAATGCCTTGTTCTTGATCACAACCTGATTTAGCATGTACAATCTCCACACCTGGGGGGAATCCTCCTGGAGCACACTAGATTTCAGCATTCTGTATATTTCTTTAAATTGCACATACTATAAGGAATGTATTTGATCATGTGTCCATTGGTCTGTCATCAAAAGTTATTTGTGCCTACATGCTAATTCATGAAGGCTTGTTAACAGGTATGGTAATGAGAAAACAAAATGTGCAGTACATCTTGTTGTATTGACATGCAAATTTCCCTCATCTCTACATCTTGGAAACTAATTGCTCTGTAGTCCAAGATAAGAACTGGGGAGGCTAATTAAGCTCCTTGTGATCACACAGGAAGTCAGCACTGGCCACAGGACAGCACTAACATTCTGATATGATCAACAGTTTTCTTTCACACTTATCTAACAGATATAATGCTTTCAATAGTATATTTAGAAGACCAAAAGAGCAAATAAGAGAAGTTTATTGTTAAGCTTTATGTACACTTTAAGCTACAGTTTAGATATTTCAAGAAGGGTAATGGAATGATAAGGACAGGTATCCAGTTATGGTAACCACTTAAGTAAAAACTGGGATGAGCAGAGAACATTTTAAATATAGTTGATGGATAAGTCAGTATGCCGTTTTGTTTAACAGATAACAATGAACTTTATCTGTTTCCTTCAGATGACAAATCCAGCAATACAAAATGACTTTAGCTATTACAGGCGGACTGTGAGTCGCAACCGACTAAATAACTTCCAGGTAAGGTCTGAGACATGATTCTGCTGCAGAATGTCTTCAGCGCAGTTAGATTCCTTGTATCAAGCCTGCATTCTTTCTTTATACCTAGGTGGATGCTGAGTGTGATGTAAACAATGAGATGGCCAATCGCATGTCTTTGTTCTATGCGGATGCTACACCTATGCTGAAAACGCTGAGCAATGCAACTACCAAGTTTGTCTCTGAGGTGAGAGTAAGAGATAAAACAAGAGAAATAACATCACTGCAAAACACTGTATACATTTCCCTGTATATAGAGTAGTACAACAAATATAGCAGGCTATTGATTTGCATGCATCCGGTTTAGATAAAGCACTAGAAGGTGTGTGTTGCTCTTAATACATATATTAATATGGTGTTTCTACACCTCTGCAGAACAAATCTTTGCCGATTGAGGACACAACAGACTGTTTGAGTACTATGGCATGTGTATGCAGAGTTATGCTTGAGAATCCGTAAGTATACTAAAGCCACATGAAGCCAACCCACGCTTGCACCGTCTGCCATGTTGGGTTTTTTTTTTTACTTATGTACTTAAATTAGGTTAACATTTGACCATTTTGCGAGCTGTGCTATGCTTGTTTGACATTGCTGCATTTCTGTTTTATCATATTTCTTTCTTTTATTAATTCTTATGTAGTTCGCTAATATATTTTCAGGGATGTTCAGATCACATGCTATTAATATGTGATTTGCTAACACGTTGTATAATATACTCAGATCACGTGCTATTAAACAATGCTGCGTGCAACAACAAAATACACACATTGTAATTAGTTGCTCCTGAAAGCTGCAACAAGCTACAGTGTATCTATTTTTGCTTACATCTTAAGGGCCTATGTTAACGGGCTTTGGGTCAATGGCATTAGTTTGACATTGGTGTGAGACCCTTCTGAGATCATTCAGATTTCATTCACAAGTGATTTTGATCTACAGTTGACATTCTTCTGACCTGCGTTTGACCTGCTTCAAGCAGGATTTGCATTCCTCTACACTTGTATGGTAATGTAAAACCTGCTTAAAGCAAACAAAAGCCCAACAACACAGGCCCTTACTGATAGTGTAACTCTTGTTGTAGCTGAGTAGTGATGACTGCAGCTCTGTTAAACTAGCCACATATGTTACAACCTAATGGCACAATCTCTGCAGTATCACTTTTAGATTTACCAAAATTACGTAAGCACCCAATCTAGTCATGAAGACCATTGTACTACATAGTTGTTGGTAACTGTAAAGCAGATTGTACATTCAGATTGTAAGGTGTATGGTTACAGGGATCAGGACCAATGTTTTCAGTGTGATAGGAGGTCCTGGCAGCTATACCCGTGGGTGTGTGCCCAACGAGGAAGAACTTTAGGACACCTAGACCTTAAACGGCTTTATATATGAACTAATTTAACCCCTACCATTTTTCCATCTGTATATAAACGTTCTCCTAGCAAGTGCCTAGTGCTGGGAAAACATTTATAAATGTTTAATGTATGCAGCTGCATCACCCTCTGGATATGGCTCTGATCTCCATAGGGGGGAGTGCAGACTGCAGTGAGAGGCCTGGAGGTTGTGTGGTTACCGATCATATCATAGCCATGATTAACCTTTGCACTGCTGCTGTTGAAGCTGTTTTACAGCAATGCTATAGAATGATGAAAACAAAGAGCGGCCATTTGTTTTCTTTTAATCATGCCCATGCATTATTCACACTAGAGGTGTTCTGGGCGGCTTTGCAGACACCTAATTACTTCTACATGTAAATGGGTGGCCATGTGGGAAGATAATGGGCGTCCATTAGTCTCCACCCCACCGCACCTCCTCCTGAGCCATAGACCACAGAGGGGAGGGATGTTCAGGTTGGTCAGGATCAAAAATAAAATACAAAAACATTTAGTAATAATAATTAAGACCCCTTCCTACACAGACCCAGACATACATGGTCAGGCTGCATGTACAGTAAACTCCCCATTATCCGGCATTCAAGCAACCGGCAAAAGAAAAAATTGGATGATATAATATGTTTTCGATTTTTTTTTTTGCCGGTGGCTTGATGCACATTAAATTGTTGGTTGCTTGGTGCACATTAAAAAAAATTCCATAGCAACTACATTTTTTTGCACCATCTCTAAATTAATTTGAGTTCAGTGGGAGGGGCTTCAATAGTCAACACAGTCTCATCATTTTTTATTTAACAAGCTTGCACTGGCCCTACTCTACATTAATTTGGTCTCAAGTTGGTTGGGGAATTCCAGCCACTGTACTGGAAAATTGCTAATATCTAGAAATCTAGACTATATGCACTTGTATTTATATTTTGATAGCATATAGTGCTGAGATATATATCAAAACCAACACATACAGTATGTGGGGGTCCTGTACTCAGGGTACATCGGAGAAATAATTAAATGAAAGTTTTTGGAATAGTATTAATTTTAGAAAATATGTTTCTTATTAAACAAATACATTTTTTTTATACTTTTGTCTGTTATATTAGCTTATAATAAAAATATGAGCTGGTTATTTATTAAAACTGTGTAGTGATTAAAAGTCTTATATATCCTTAACTACCTTCCGGCCGGCTGTTTTGTATACACGGCCGGCCGGGAGCTTCTTGGATGTAACTGGGCGTGTATTCACGTCCTGTTAGTCCCGCCCACTCGTGCGCGCCGCGCGCGAGCGGGAAAGACACATAATTTGAAAACCGGCAGCGATGCCTGTTAACATACAAGCCATCCGCCGGCTATAGAGCCGGCGGATGGCTTGTATGGGGTCCCGGTATGTGCGTCCCCCCCCTCTGCGGCTCCCCCCCGTCACGCTGATTTCGGGCTCCGCTGTGCACGGTGCGAGCCCGGGACCAGCATAGTGGCTCTCTGACAGGGGATTAGAGGGAGGTTCGTTCCACGCTCCGGTCCCCTCTCCGCTGTCAGAATGCGGAAGTGGTGTATATTACATCATTTCCGCATTCTCGTGTCACTCTCCAGCTTCAGATGCTGGAGAGAAGCTGATGAAGCAGATCTCTGCTTTATCAGCTTCTTCAGGGGGGTCCTAGGTGACATTAGGGGTCTTGGAGACCCCTGATGTCTCCATAAAGAGGACCTGTCACTTCTTTTGCTATCACATATAGGGGTTTCTTAGCCCCCTCTGTGATAGCAATAAAGTTAAGTGGGGAAAAAAAAATAGGAAAAAAATGTAGTTTCCCCCCCCAAAAAAAAGTCCCCACCCCTACATACACACACGTAAACATGCGCCAGGTGCGCATACCTGCGAAAACGACAATTGCATCCTTTACCCGACGTGACCTCGTCTTTTATATTTTACCAAAAAAGTGGGTAAAAAAAAACGTTTTTTTTCAAAATTTTCGTTAATTTCTCCTGAATATAGTAAAAAATAAAACCCGTAGTGGTGATTAAATATCACCAAAAGAAAGCTCTATCTGTCCCCCAAAAATGGTATAAAATTCATTTCAGTACAGCGTTGCATGACGGAATAAATGTCAGTCAAAGTACCGGAGCGCTGAACACTGAAAAATGGCCTGGCCAGGAAGGGGGTCTAAACACCTGGTCTTCAAGCGGTTAAAGAACCATGTAAAAATGATTTGAGTTGTTATTATTATTACCCAATGCATAATAAAATGGCTGAATGTGGCCTGTGCCTCCAGGCTTAAAGGCCCTTTGGTGATTTATTTCCACTTATTTTACTCACATTTCCTGCACATAATGTTGTTAATTTGTGTTATATGCTTCCTTTCCCCAGTGGTTACCGTAGCCGTTTCACCAGTAATGAGACTTTGCTGTTCTGTATGCGAGTCATGGTTGGTGTAATCATCTTGTATGACCATGTACATCCTGTTGGAGCATTTGCAAAAACCTCTAAAATTGATGTGAGTATTTGAGCGCAAAACTGTGATATCACGATCTGTGATGTAAAAGTGTCACAGTACAGCAAAGTAGTGGTATGTTTTATAATGCAGAATGGTAATTTAGAGTCATAACATAAAAACAGAGTTGTAAAAACTCTATGATGAAACCTAGGATTAGGTGAAACGCGTTGGAGGAGCGGACCTGAGGAGGGAATTTGTGTAGTTGTGTGATTTTGAATAAAGTTTCCAGCGACATATGGAGTACTATGACTGAGCTCACCTTCTAAGGTGCTAGCTGTCCAGCTGTTATACTGATCTTCTGACTTCAGAACTTCAAGTCACTGCCTGGGATCTGAATACTTTTTTTTTTTAACCACTGGCTTAGTAAATATTAAAGCTAAACTCCGTGATTAGAAAATGTTGAAATACAAGAGGCACATATATTCCTACTTTAATTTTAGGGGCTGCTTTATTAATCATATAATTGTGAATAGTTGGGCATCATCTAGTGGTGGTAGTGCAGTGCAATCGGCATTCATCCAGCTATACGCTGGCAGGAAGATTAATGAATCAGTTCCTTAATGTGTTTTGTGTATTTCTTCCAGATCAGTGCAGTAGTCCAGTGTAAAACTCCTCTGTGTAGGAGTTTCCTTTAATAAAGACCGGTTACTGCTGCTGTCTCTCCTTGGGCAGAGGGACTGGTCTTTTATCTGCCCACTCCTGTAGTTTTATGCAGGCAGTCTGTAGTGAGTGGAGCCTACTGAGTCTCTCCCATAGCTCTGCTCTTTGCACAGGATATGTACAGCACAGTGATGTCACTGTTACTAGTAGATGGTTCTAACTGGGTTTGCAAAAGCATTTGGTGCACACAAAGTGGGTTAATATCCCATGTGGCTATTGAGGAATATATGTAAATTGTTGTGTCTGGAGTTCCGCTTTAATGCTACTGGGTCATCATAGATACCAGCAGTCAACTAGCGGTTTCAGATGGAGGTCAGCAGCAGTGGCAGATACTGTCCTTCTCCTATAGAAAATGTATGCAGCAGATAGTAACTTTAAACATATTTTTTAATTATTTCTCAGCTCCCCAAAGGCCCTCTATATATTAACTAACGGTAATGGCAATGGTAGTTCTCCTTTAAATAGTTGCAGTCAGGACCAAAAAAATGGGAACTACGATTTGGGACTTGTTTTTATAGGTGAAAAATCCAGTGCTACCATCTTAATCCTGTCTACACTGTAAGTCACTAAACTGGAAGAAACGGAAAAGGGGAGTTTAGATTTTTCATACTTTATTGGCTGCACGCTTGTTTCAATGATTCATTAGGTAAAGCCAGGATCAGACTAACAGCCCTGAAGACAGAACCTTTAAAAAAATAAAGTCAACTGTGGCTGCCCTCTTATTTCTTCAGTTACACATTCATTTTAAGTACAATCACAATAAATGCCAAAACTTTACAAAGCGAAGAAATGACTTCATTGTAATTAAAAAGTCAACACTATTGAAAATCTGTTGCATGTGCAAATAACACACACACGTACCGTATTAAAGAGGATACTGACTTCTATACAGTTATCTATATATAGTGCATGAGTGCTGCCTTTGTTTGCAGATGAAAGGCTGCATCAAGGTGCTGAAAGACCAACCATCAACAAGCACAGAAGGGCTTCTCAATGCTCTCAGGTACTGTATGTTTAAATAGTGCCAGCACAGATGGGTTAGTAAAGGTACTTTCAGTAATATAATCTCTTCTCTTCTTTCAGATATACAACCCGTCACCTGAACGATGACACCACATCCAAGCAGATCAGAGCTCTTCTCCAGTGAGCCATTGTATGTGTGTCCCTTGCACTACCACTGCTTGAAACAAAAGATGGGTCTGTGTCTAAATATGTGGCTACCATAGGTCTTCATCTAGGCAACCCTCTGCTGTGCAGAGAGACTGTGTACATCACTGGTCTTGCACCACTGCCTTATCGTGCTCTGCATTATTTTGCTGCAGAGCATTGGCAAGTCATCCCTGTCCTGACAGGCCTCTTTTTCTTGTTGCTGTAATCAGCGTGGTGCATATAATTTCTGTCTCTCTCTCTCTTTTTTTTAAAGTACTGATTTTACATTGTTTTTCACCTTCATAATTTTGCTGTGTGCATAGTTTACTTGTATGTGAATGGCCAGCAAGCAATGTTGGTATGGCCATTATAAAAAAGCCAGGGCTCAAAGTAATATATAGGCTGCCAGTGCTGACCTCTTCTAGAAATGCTTGATATGCAGCGGTCATGCTGATCCAATGGCTTCAATACTTTCTGAATCAGAGTACTGAAACCAGAGGAGTTTAGCCATGGCAACCTACATATGTCTCACATTTTGGGTTGTCTTTCAAAATTACCAGGAGGATCCCTTTTTGAGATCAGAAGTCCCTATAACATTTTTGACACTTGTAACGTTGGCTACGCAGGGTACCAGATTGCCTCACTATGCAGGGATTTCAAAGCAATATCAAAACAAATTGAGGGTACTCATAGACTTGAAATTGGACATGAGTTCTCTCTGATACACTCTGCCAATCTCCTTAGACTATGTGCCCTGAAGGAGGTTAGATTGTGCTTTCATGTCCAACCAGTTTGTCTGTGGTCAGCTTAACAATCAATTCAAGGACGCAAAATCTTTACCCTTGCAGTGGGTCCCCCTCCCCGCTGCAAGAGTTAACTGCTCATTTTGCCTAGGGGATGATGGATAAGGTGATATTCTTACCTTAGTCATTGCTACCTCGGGAGCCTGCGCTCTTCTCTGATGTCCAACATCCTGGGTTTTCGGTGGGTCCCCAGCATCCTCCTGTACAATGCAGGACTGCTAATCCTTCATTGAATGGAAAGTTGTCAAAGAGCTGAGAGTGGTCGGGCAGTGAAGGGAAGAGGTAAATATGCATCATCATCTAGGCATAACAAACAGTATTCCTTGCAGTGGGTCCCTCTCATCTTCCTTTTTGTCCCCAGAATTCAGCTTTAAAAGTAGTCAATTCTTACCAACTGTTTTTTCTTAAAAGCTTATAGGGTTAAAAGCTTAGTTAGGCTTTTATTGCTGCCGGACAGGAAAAATATTGCTTTTTGTTCTGGGGACAACTGTCACTGGGGCAGAAAGTCATGGGAAAATAACAGGGGGTTTCTGTAAGTAGGAACACTGCTACAAGGGACAACGGTGAGAGTTCTCTTATTTCAGGGAGGTTTCCTCTAACTTCCAGAAATGTCTCCAGAACAAGAAAACAACAGCAGCAAGTTTCACCGATATGAAGATTATTGTTGATGTACACAGTCTCGTAATGTCAAATTAGCCTCCGTATTCCTTCATTAGGGCAGAGTTCTGTGTTTTATCTTTACTATTCCATTCAAAGTTATACTTCCTGTATCTGATCTGTCACTGTATACTGCACATCACCACTGTCAAGTTGGTGTAATACAAATGCCACAAACTACTCAACAGTCAAAACAGCAGACTTTCGATAGCTGGACAAACTTCCTCTAACAGCGCTGTATGAAGAGTCATATATAAATACTTAAAAGCACACCGTTTCCAGTGCTAATGGTGCAATATTGGATACACAGGCGGGTGACAAAGATTGTGTTCAAACCTGGAGCAATTCAACCAAAAAACTAAAATATTGCACAAACATCTATCACCAGGTTGTAAAGTAAATAATGTCAGTCCCTCAGCCTGGTATTTCATATGTATGTGTGGACACTGTATATACAAATGTCATACAATGTAGTGTACTTGTGTCAGAAATGTTACATTGATATCAGTGCTAACGATATATGCGTATGGACTCATGAGACCTTTTATCATCAACTGTCTCTGCAGTGATTCCTCTGATAAATCTGTCTCAATAAAACAATAAACTCTGTTCTGGTTAGTTCCTGTCTGATTGAATTACTTTTAAAACAAGTCATGAAGAGAAAGACCAGCAGGAGGCAGAAAGCAACCTATATAATGTGAAACGGCTTCCGTTTTTCAGTATATAGACTTGTGTTCAGTGAAATGATGTCAGACCATGCTATGTGGGGGAATACATAATCTAAAATACCTAATTTTTAGGTATGTGTGAAGCCCGCCACACATTACAATAAAATGATACAAGCTTCTTTAGATTTACCAACAACTATGTAGCGCAAGGGCCTGCCTGATTGGATATACGTAAATTAATTAGTATAGGAATATTTCCATACTAGTTTTGGTAAATCTAAATTTTGTACCGCCAAATTTTCCCATGTATGGTGAGCTTAAAGTGGACCTTTACACTAAAATATTAAATTCTACCAACGTATCCCTCTATGTATAATAACATAGACATGTCAGGTGTAAAATGCTGTGATTCTGAAATACTTAGACTTACAGAGCATTCACTTCCTGCTTTGACAGGGCAAAATGACTTCAGTTTGCCAAAGCAATGCACACTGGGATTGCCTTGTCATCAGCAGAGCATTGCTGGGAAATCTCATCTGTCTTCTCATGAGATCTCAGGGAAAGGCATTTTCCTCCCCTAAGATGATGTGCACGGTCACATGTCCTTGTCACATGTCTGGTCACATGGTGCCATAAATCCAGGGAAGTAATAGGAGAGCTAATAATCTGCCCTTAGTAAACATGGCCACTGTGAGAAGACTGGGGAAGAAAAGAGAAATAAAGTATGCAAAGAATACAAAGTCTCCAATTATCTAGAAGTATGTGTTTGTAGATTGTCATTACTAAACATTTCTAAAGGTGTGTTTGTTGTTATTTTAAAGATATGGGTAAAGGTCCGCTTTAAAAGCAATCAGCTTAACATACATATCAATATATGTTAATGTTTTCAGACCTTGTATTTATGTATCGTTTGTAGTTATATATATATACAAGTGGCAGCTATATTTGTTTATTATACTCAGACTGTGTTTCCTGCTTTGCAGTGTAAAACTGGTTGCGCTTGAGTGTTCTTTCTCACAATGCAAATTTATGAGCTGGACATCTCATTGAGAACAATGTGCTCCATGAGTGGCTGAATCATTAAAGGGGACTGGGCCTTAGATTTAATATTTCATGCTAAGTGTAATACTTACATACTGTATATTATATTACATATATACTGTAGATTTCCTAGTGCCACAATGGGTTAATTCTCCACTCTCTAACCCCATTGGACAATCTGCTTATAAATTTGGTTGCCCTCCCGTACCATGGCATTCTTTCTTTATTATATACAAACTTTCTGTTATTCCTACACGAGGTAAAATAACTTTATTCTTCCTGAAAATGGCTTCATCTTCCTTGTTTTCCAGAAGGACGGTACAATTTCTGTTATGGTATTACCCATGCTCACCCCCTCACTCGCGGGAGAGCACATTAATAGTATAGGTCAGGTGTAGGCAGGGGTAGGCAAACTTGGCTCTCAAATCCCATCATGCTTCTGCCTCTGGGAGTCATGCCTGTGGCTTGTAATACCTTATGAGATTTGCAGTTTCAGCACAGCTGGAGAGCCAAGGTTCTATCGATTATATGGATTACAGCCTGGGTTTACAGGATGTGGGTTGAGGGATGCTAGATGTCATTCAACCAGAAGAGAAGTGGCACTAGACCACGCAGCAGTAAGTCTGCAGGGGGCAGCGCTAGAGAGGAGTTAAGTGAAAACAATTTTTTTTTTTTTATTCCACAGATCTTGGGGAATTACATTTATTTTGTTTAAAAAGCTGAAGTAGGGATTTAAAGAGGATTTGAGAGCAATAGAAAACCATACCAGGTTTCACTTCCGACAGTAAAGAATAGGAAACGAGGAAATGATGGGCATAGGTTTATCTAAACATGACATTTTGAGAATTGGAAAAGCCATGTCTAGTATGACAAAGCTCACAATTTGGTGTGCAGAACCTGAATCTATGGACTCATTCTGCCTTGTGTCGATATGTTCAAGATGGAAGTAGTGGTATAATGCAATGGGGAATGTTTTCTTGGCACACATTAGGTCACTTTACAACTGAATAATTTGAATGCTCAAGTGTCTCCATGCAAATATGTATCAAAAGAGAACAATGGGATTCACTGGAAGTTCTTCAAGTCTTCTCATGGACTGCTGTATAACAGGTAGAGTAAGGAAAAGTAGCTGCGGCACATGCACACAGGTAATAGGTAGCTATGGACAATATACATATCATTGGATGCAATCATTTGCATGTCATACAACTGTCTACAATAACTACAAGATAGCTTTGTGTAGTGTTCCGTATTTATGATTGTAGCTGTATCTCGCGGTATACTGAGACGCCGCAGCTGAAGCGGATCCCAAAAATTATGCCGGGACCTGCCCAGCTGCGTGACTGACAGCTGGCTCTGCCTATCTAGAGCCAGAGCCAGCTGTACCCGCCCCTCCCCCGTCCGTTCCGCCAGACAGCGCTGGCGGATCAGAGCGGGTAGGGGGGAATCTAGCCCCTCCCTTGTCACGGTATAGAGCTGTGACAGGATCAAGAGGTGAGTGAACGCTGGTATATGTTCGCTCACTTCCCGATCTACTGAGCCGACCTGTGACAGTCTCATTGTCACAGGTCGGCTAGAACTATGAGGTGAGTGGAAAGCACTCACCTCATAGCTCTCCTTTAACATCGCTCTTGCATGTTTCAACAGGCGGCCTCGGGGGCTGTCACTTTAATCTTGGCTTTAGTATCTAACAAGTCCATAATCTGGAACAATTCTGGAGAAGGGAGTTCAGGCTTTTAAGACAGCACAAGATGCATGAATGGTCAAGATCTGTTGCTCCATAGGCAGTGAATACGCAAGCTGAATGACAGCCCTGAGGTCTGCGCCTATAAATACAAGCCAACAATTGGAGCTTCCATATGTTTATCCTTACAAACTCACTTTAGGGGGTTATTCACAACGCTAGCGGAAGGATCAGCTGTAGCTTCGGCCGCTGGAGCCCATCGGTTCAATTGAACCGAAGGGCTGCTGTACGGGCTATTCACTATAGCCCGTACAGCTCCCGAAGGCAGCCGAGCCGAAGGCATATGCTTCTGCTCCACTGAGCCGAAGTGACACCCGAAGCAGGAAACGCCTTGCAAATGACAGCTGGGCAGAGCCAGCCGTGATCTTACAGCTGGCTCCACCCCGTTACAATGATAGATCAGCATCCACAGGTGACCTGGGGACGCTGAACTGTCATTAAACAATGACAAGTGGCCCAGTTTGTATTCATTGGCCGGGACCTGCTAGAAGACTCTAGCAGGTCCCGGACCAATAGGAAACAGTTGGGTGGAGCTGTCACTGCTAGCTCCGCCCAATTTTTTTTTTTTTAAATCTTTATTTAAAAAAAAATGTATTTACATTTCTAAACCTTTTTTCTACTTTTTTTGAGTTCCTATTCTGCTCGGTACCATGGAGGTACAGAGCAGAATAGCCGAGCGGCATTCAGTTATTCACTCACTGCCGTTCGTGAATAGGGCCAAACAGCAGTGAGTGAGCTGCCGGAGCTTCGGCTCAGCAGATCTAGATGTTGTTTGGCTGAGCCGCAGTGCAGAAGCACTGCGACTCAGCCGATCCAATAACCAAAAGGCCAAATATTCTCAAAATAAAAAGATACACATCCTTCACACAAATTTGCCCATATAACCCACTTACATTCAAATAATCTTATGTAAATATATTTAATGTCCACAAATACTATTATAACATCGGTCTTTTTTTTATTTATTTTTTATTATCTCCAGTTGTAAAACCTGTTAAACCCTGGAAGCAGTTGAACGATATATGACTGCATGTCAGTATCCTATTACTGTTTCACACAGTTAAAAGTGCTGTGTACAAAAGATTTACTCTTTGTCCTCACCTTAGGCTAGCTGCCAGGCAGGAGGGAGTGTCATGCTTTCCCCGCGTATAAAACAAAGGCTTTGCCGCGAAGAAATATGGAGCGCAGAGTGTGGCGGGAGTTGACTATGAGCAATTAGGGTAGGGCATGCAACATAACAAGGAAGTGACAGTTAATGTACTATTTAAAATGACCTTCTTGGTCACAACGTGGAAAGCTAGAAAAAAGAGACAGCAGGTTAAACTAAGCACTTCTGAAATGTAAATAACAAGCTGCCGTTTAAACGTAATGTGAACAATGCACAAACAGAAAATGAGCAAGACGTTAAACTGCTTTGCTTGTACAAGTGGGTGTTCTGTAGGGGTTTATCAAAGCACATCCACTATGCCTTTGATGCATTCAGTTACACAATACTGTATAGTGAACCTTGTACAAACTGCCTGTTAGTCTGTGATGCTCCAATTAGGATAGCAAGTCATAACTCAGCTTCAAAAAACAAATGACTGTTAACCTGTATTGATCAGTGTAAATGGCTTGTCCAATCACTATAGGGACAATGCCACTTTATCTTAAACACAACATGTTATATTGAGCTCCACTGAACCGTAACAAGATGTACAACACTTAAAATGGATGAGAGAGAGTCTCTGTACACACAACCTAACTTAGATACTGTCAATTGTTTGCCACACTTCATATTCCTTAAGAGCTTACTATCACCAAATACATGTACATAATGAGACTTAAGCTGGCCACACACCTTACAATTATCTGCAGATTTTCTGTGGTCAGATGGAAAAGGTGCAACAGATTCCTCCATTTACACTTAACTGTGTGGATGGAGGAATCCCCACCTGTTGCACTTTTTCCATCTGACCACAGAAAATCTGCAGATAATTGTAAGGTGTATGGTCAGCTTAAGGTACAGACAATGTGCATGATGATTTGTCTACATAAAAAGGTGCATACAATAATTTGAGTGCCTGCTTATATCCTTTGATAAAGCATTAAATTAGAGCTGCAGCTAACGATTATTTTCAAAATCGATTAGTTAGCCGATTATTAGGTTCAATTCATCGGTTAATCGGATAAACAATAAATCCAAACATTTGCATGAGCCCCAAAGAAAGCTAGCAGTACCTTACTTGCTTTCTTATTACCTGTTGTCGCAGATCCATGATTTACTGCCCCATGGCAGTGCTTACTGAATTAAAGAGGAACTCTACCCATATCTTTGAAATAGCAACAAACACACCTATAGAAATATTCAGTAATGACAATCTACAAACACAAGCTTCTAGATAATTGCCGCCTTTGTATTCTTTACATACCTTATTTTTCCTTTCCTCCCCGGTCTTCTCACAGTGGCCATTTTAACTAAGGGCAGATTAATGCATCTCCCTTTACTTCCGGGAACTCTGGCACATGTAGCAAGGACATGTGACCATGCACATCATTTCAGGGGAGGAAAAGCCTTTCCCTGAGATCTCATGAGATTACATATGGGATTTCCCAGCAATATTCTGCTGATGTAATCTTCCCAGGATACAACGCTTGGGCACAGATTATATCACTAATGCCCAAGGAGACCAGGAAGTGGAAAAGCAGTAATTGTAAGTAAAAGAAAAAAATATGTTTATTTAACTAATGAATGTAAGATGCAGAGCTGTATACTGATTTTTAGTGAAAGTTGGTAAAGGTCTGCTTTCAGTATTCCAGGAAACTGACAAAATAGGTTTCAATAGAAAAATGCATTCTAAGGTATAGGCCAATTTATAGGTTGCCTGATTAAAGGGTATCAATGGTCAAAAACTAAAAGTCAATATGTATTTCTATATTGAATTTCCACAAGTTCTATGCCACTCCTTATATCCATCTAGAGGTTTGTAAACTTACTTACTGAAGATGCCCATAGGATGTACTTTCTCAATGCACTAATACAATTTCACTCAGCCCTGTGTATTTGCACTTTCTTGTATCACCACTCTAAGGCCCCGTTCACACCTTTCCGTTTTGTCGGGCGTTCAATACTCTATGAACGCTCTACAAAAACGTACAACCATGAAAATCCCATTGTTTTCTATGGGTATGGTTCACACCTTTCCGTATTTCCGCCCTACAAAACGGCTGACGCCCAAACAAGTACATGTACTTCTTTGGGCTGTTTTGGAGGGCGTTTTCCATTGGGATACAGCCAAGTAGCCTTCGGAATCGCGCGACGGTTGAGCGATTTTTTACCGCGAATCGCGGTAAAAAAACCACGTGACGGTCGCGCGACAGATGTGCATACGTAATACGCCTAGGTGTGAACCCAGCCTAACAGAGCCTGCCTTCTAAACTACAACACAAGGTCTGACTATAGTATGATGGACTATATAGTCTTCAGAAATTGACATTGTAACACATCGAGGAGCAGAGAAAGAGTTCAAAGCACATTGGGAATCCAGGAAGTTGTTGAACATGTTGTACAGATAAAAGGCAGGGATTTTTTTCAAGTAAGCTTTGATTGCAATATGAAAAACAACCCTAGTATGTATCACTATTACAATGCTGATGTTATAACAGGATAGTATATGCTGGGACTTTACAGCTCATTTTATCTTGTTTTGACATATTAGAATATGCCCTTTTCTTGAAAGACTTCTGCTACTAAATGTTCAGGGAAATATATTCCAATGCTTCTGATAAAGTTATGACAAAAAAAAGACCATGTGCATATAGGTAACTCTTTGCAGATGTCAGACTCTAATGAGCTACTTATCTACATTAGTCAGGGCTCAGGGATTGGCAAGCAGTAATCAGTGGATAATTAATAAATGTCTCTCTAGCTACAGAGATGCAGTGTCTGTGCTATGTAACTGGAGCACGGGGATTACTGACCAAATCTACCATCTGGGGGACTGAAAGGGGGGGGGGCAGTCTACAGAAGAAATACAGACCCAAGCAAACAGGTTCACTGAAGCTGTAGAACACTGCAGAAGTGTATCGATAAGATCATTTTTTAATTCCAATACTTGATGAAACACTTTCTATATAATGAAAGTTTAGGTAAAAGACAGATATACTGCAGGCCTTCAGTTATGCACATGGCACTGCACAATAGCTGTGCAACTTCATATAAAAACAAGGAATTACTTAAGGAGTTATACAGCAGTGTGGTCACCAAACACGCAGCTACACAAATATGCAAACAGCATGTAGATTTATTTTAATATGTTTATTGAAAAGGCACTTTAAAAGAATTTACCAATACCGCTGCAGTCTGCTCCATGTAGGCCCAACCTTTTAAAGTGTATGTAAAGGAGGGCTAGACCTTCCAAGTTTTGATTGCTGTATGTGTCCTTGTAGGGGAGAGTCACCCCTCTATTTGTACTGGTGACCATTGTCAACGAAACAGAAATTGATTTAAAAAAATCTAAAATTTTAGAATTGTCCCCAGGAAAGAGGAAATCTTCTAAAGGTGATCCAATCGATGTAAATGGGAGTGCCATAGAATAGAAAAGCTGTGATATCAGGCTTCAGGGAAAATCTTATATGGCAAGGCTAATGAACATTAAGATAGGATGTGTGGGTTGAAGTGGGTTATCCAGAAGGGCTTACAGTGCTGATGACTGCTGAGTATAGATCATATTGGTCATTTTGATTAGAGGTCTACTGAAGTGAACATAAATAAAAGGGACAACTGAAGAGTGGCAACCAAAATTAAAAACGGATTGTATCATTCATCCAAACATAGAATACTGCTAAATGTATTGTATTCTTATTTTCATGGCTATGATGAAACAAATAGGAAACAAGTAGTCATGACTCCTTATTGACACTTATTTCTGAAGCCTGAGAGTTTGTATCCTCATCATGTACACACAGTCTCTTCTCTGGTTTGCTGTACACACAGTAAGAGTCAGCATGGGAAGTCCCATCTGATGTCCCATGTTGAAGTTGCTCTGTATCTCGGCTACACTTCAGCTTCACATCATCTCTAGCCCTCTCATCTTCTTCCAGTTTCCTTTTCTTTTTTGCATGATGAAGATGTGACTTGGATTTTACATGTGCTGTAGAAATGGGACACACAAAGTGTTCAAGCTGCCATAGTTCAACATTCAAGTTTCCAGACCCATGAAATCATTAGACAAAATGGATGCTCCCTACCTTCCCACTCCCGATCTCCAATAATGATCCGATTACACAGATTGCAGAGTCTGCTACTTCTTTTATTGTCACTGTTGTCAGAGGCAATCTTCATAGGTTCAATGCTGGGTGAAATACCCTATGGGTAATACATTGATACATTGATTTATACATTATATAAGTAAAGCAACAGAGTCAGCTCACTTATTTCAGATATTTACATATAAGCATGCAATGAAAGATCTTAGAATCCAAGATTTTTGTCAAACTATAAAAAAAGAATGTAATGTTAAAAGTGTTATGATGCACCAGCTTCCTGTAACTGCATAAAACTTTAGCTAGGGTATCTTGAACTAATATGCCCACTCTGCTCCCATCAAGGCCAGTGTTTGCTCAGCTAGAATGAACTGACTATAAAAGTAGGAGATGGGCTTTACAACATCGGTCAGTCAAACTAAAATATAAAAGGTCCAGGCAGGGGAAGATCCAAGAATCTACAACAGAACAAGCACAGTATTAAGACATTAGAAGGTGCATCAAGCCTTGAGCCAATCTAAAGAAGGAAGGGGTGTCTCTATTAAAAAGTCAACTCTTGCCAAAACTGTTATTTCTATTTTTGGTGAGCACCAATGACCTAAAACACACACACACACTTTTGTTTTCTTTATTCTGGGCTCCCATTGTTGCAATGCATTACAGCACACACACACACACACACACACACACACACACATTAACCCCTTCATAAAGTGCCCAAATGACAGCTGTTTGAAGCTGTCAAAAGCCGGTAACCGCTGAGAGCAGTAGTTACCGTACATTAATGGATGCCTCAGTATTGAGGCTTTGACAGATAGCTGATCGTTTGTAGTGATGGGGTATCTCAGAGTAATAGCTGTGCAGTATTTACCGCACTCACTATCACTGTTTGACAGCTGAACATATGGGGTTAGGAAATCCCGCTGTGTATCAGCTTGTTGCTACATGGTTCAGCAATAAAAACATTTAGCAAAATGTTTCTTTGTTGAAACATTGTATCACATTTTTGACCATATTGGGAATGATCAGAAGTCTTTAGTAAAATCTTATTGGCTGCTCCTAAGTTTGGAGCAGCCTAATAATAACCAAAATGTTTGTGTTTTTTTTAATTAAATTATCAAGCAGTCATAGCGAGATTCATTCACAATGACTGCTTGATATAAATTGAAATAAAAGGAGAAAAAGTATAAAAAAAATAGTGTAAAACAATTAAATTACTTTAAAAACAATAAAAAAAACAAACACACACACACACACACACACACACACATATATATTTATACTATAAATTATACAAATTACCTTTTACAATGAAAACCTGCAGCTGAGCTGCAGATTTGTTTTTCAGCCCAAGTGGTTCTTTTTTTTAACCCCTTAATGACCAGTGACGTCCATAGCACGTCACTGGCATCGGGCCTGTTTTAACAGACTCCTGGCAGCTTTTGCCACCGGGACTTGTAAACTTGTCGGCTTTACAGTAGAAGCAATTCTGGCGGCTCAGCTCCCACCAGATCACGTCTACAGGCCGGTATAGGCCCCCCCCCGACACCCCCGTTGTGTTTCCCGGGCTCCGCTGCCCCTTCTGTGGCCCAGGACCGTCTTCTCTGATGTCGGGGGGAAGCTTGGGAGGTGATCAGCGAATGCCTGTTCACCGATCACCTCCCCGTTCTATGGGACCGGGAGGGATGCAGATTACATCACTTCCGGTCCCAGAGTGGTCAGTGCTGGGCTCCTGAAGCCCAGCTATAAGCTGTTGAAATGCGATCTGCACTTTAATAGCTTTTTTTAAGTGTAAAAGGAGAAACTAGGGGTCTTTTGGACCCCCAGCATCAGTTTAAAGAGTAGCTCTCACCACCATCTGCTATCACATGGGGGGGCTTGTAAGCCCCCCTATGTGATGGCAATTAAAGTTAAAAAAAAAAACGTTTTTAAAAATAATATTAATATGTAATTTTTTTACACAACTCCTACGTATGAAAACGGCAATCACTTGTTGGGTATCGCTGCGCACGCTGGAGAGCAATAATTCTAGGGCTAATATTTATGCGTATCTCAACTGATGACCTGTGGGGGCTTTTAATGCGTCGTCAATTGACTTTTTGGAGTACTGAATTTTGTGGCAGTTCACAGACACACACAATTTTTTCCCTGGGCATGTTAGGTATCTATTTACTCGTAACCTCATCTTGCATGTATCATTAGATTTTAGGGTTTGATAAGGAGTTGGGCTAATATCGTGCAATATAAAAAATTTGCAACTCTGACCATTTTATTCTACATGGTCTTGGCTTTCAGAATATATATAATGTTTGGGGGTTTTAAGTAAATTTTCAGGCCTAAAATGTGGACTATAACATGTACACAAAAAATAAAAAAAACACCTGGGTCACCAAGGGGTTAATTTAACCCCCTCATGGCTGTGATGTTCAAAGTGTTAAGGTGCCCATACACCTTACGATTATCGGACGATAATCGTATGCGATCGACTTTTCGTCCGATAATCGTATGTGTGCATTGCAGTGTCCGACCGACAATACTGTACAATCGTACGACTTTTGACGGTCAAGCATGTTTGAAAACTTTGTACACTGCGCTTGCGCTAACGAAAATACGGCAAATCAATTACCGCATTTCGTCAAGGTGCTTTTGGTTAATTACGGCTAAATGATTCTTGCGATCATCGGGGCAGGATGGGGCTGTCGTACGAAAATCGCACGACTATTCGATCATCGGACGAAAAGTTTCGTCCGATAATCGTAAGGTGTATGGGCACCTTAACACTTAGGCCTTGTTCACACGAAGCGCGGAGCAGGTGCAGAGCAGATCAGTTGCAGACCGGATCAAAACTGCGTCCAATGTATTCCAATGGTACTTTTTGCTCCAGTTCACATCGCAGCGTGCAGTTCCAGAGCAAGTGAAAAAACTGCGGCAGGCCCTATTTTACCTGCTCTGGATCTGCAAACGCATCAAAAACGCATGCAAGTGCCTGGAACGCACTGAAAGCCCATTTTAGGCCCTGTTCACGTGATTTTCAGGTCCTGATCAGGTGCGGACGCGGTGCTATGTGTTTTGCGAGTTTTGGCCGCGTTTTTGATGCTTTCCAGTAAAAAAAAAAAGAATTGTTTTTTGCTGGAGTGGGGCTGTCAGTATGTTAGCTGCAGTGCAGTGCGTTTTTGCCACGTTTTGCGTTTCCGGACCGTACAAAATGTGACATGCAGTATTTTTCTGTCGTAACCTGAGCGGACTGCGCACGTGAGAACTGTAGCCCATAAAACACATAGGGATACATTGGGATGCATTTGTAGTGCTGGAGCGTACGGATCAGGTCAGCACAGAAAACGGACGTCGTGTGAACAGGCCCTAAAACTTTAAATTAAAAAAAAATTACATATATATTTAGCCAAAAACGCGTCAAAAACGCATCTAAAAGACTAGCGTGCGTGTGCAGAAACCTGACCGGATCTGCTCTGCATTTGGTGTGAACAAGGCCTTAGTGACATTGTATGCCACATGTCTAACCTGGTGACTATTAGTTTTTAAAGAAATAAAATAAAATGTTAGCTTTTAGTTTTAGGCTGAGAAGTACAGAGAAATGTTTGCAATCCTAGGGATCTGAGGTGTTTCCAAATAAAGGACAAATAAATGAATTCATTTTAATGCATTTTTTTAGTAGTGCTATGTTTCTAAAAAATAATAATAACTAAAACTGAGGAAAAAGTGCTTTCTTTACGTTTTTTCCGCTTCATTTTCTATTTTATTTGCACAAAGTGAGGCTTTAGGCACACATATGTGACATAAAGATATAGCCCTATCTGTCCTCTAAAAAACAATATATAATATGTGTGGGTGTACTTAGTAAGAAAGTATATTACTGTCGTGGAAGAATCACACAGCAAAAATGTCAAAAGTGCTTCAGTCATTTACGAACAGAAACTGAAAAAAAGCTCAGTCATGAAAGGGTTAATGCCATTATGTCCCGCGTTAATTTGTTTTGTAGTAAGGCAGCCTATTAATTAATAAACATTTTCAAATCTAAACTGAAGAGAGAAGCTGATTGGTTGCATGCACAGCTGCACCAGATTTTGTCTGCTCCAGTTTTGATGCTTTTCACCCTCTGTAGATACTAACTTCACCCATGCAGCTCTCTGCTCCTCCCTAATGGCTTAAAACTATGATAGTATCACTGGCTAACAGTAAAGCATTGGGACAGGAGGTAGCAGGACCAAGCTTCATTTTCCTTATTGCAGCCAGGTAGTGCTCGGGTACAAGCTTTGACAACTATATCTCTATATCTGCAGTTCAACAAAATAAAAATGGTGTTAAAATGATTCGCTCATCTTACTGAGTTGCTGATGTCAGTTTGAGGAAAGCGTGGTTCACCAATCAAAATGATTTGATCATAAAAAGATGACATGTGTATGGTCCTGAATAAATAAAATTGTCCACTACTAGTTTGGCGTGAAAGGTCAACTGATAATTACAGAGGTGAATCAGCTAATAAGACCAACCTGTAAAAAACTGCTCACAATCTGTATTGCAGGTGATAGAACATTTTCATCCCAAGAAGAGACATCAGTCACATCCAGTCCATACACGTTGGGTACATTAGGTCCAGGTCCTAGAATACATACAAAAGTATTATGGTGTTAATAAATGCATATTTGAAATAAAGACAGACACGCATTTGTAGTTGCAAACACAGGGATATTTATTCTACAGTATTGCGAACATGCATATGGTTAACATACTATAGAAAAACATCCTTATTTTGTATTCTTACAAGGAAGGAGATATATTTAAATTGACAAACTGAATAGAAAAAAAAGGATCTGAAAGAAAGTGCAGCAACCGAGCATGACCTGCCTTCCACCTGCTCTTCCTAAAATGTGACCGGCAGCGCAGGCAGAGCACCTGTCTCTTGCCTGGCTTTGTCCTATAATATTTGAGGAGCAGCTGCTGACACTGGCAGCAATCCAAGAATTAAGAGAGGGGTGGAGTGAAGAGGAGGAGCGAGCATGGGACGCAACAAGAATGTGCTCAGAAAACAAAAGGGTGCCAGAGTTAGAGGCTAAATCCACCATCCGTAATTTGTAGTATGTATATTTCAGATCACCCTGTATATGGGACTTTGCAAAAGTAGAACTCCAGTCTAATTACAATGCAGTACACATAAAACAGGTTGATAACATATGTTCCCATATGCTTTCCGTAGTGTGTACACTTTATAAAAGTACAATTGTGTACTTTAACATTTTACATCAGCCTTCACATCCTCTATAAAAACTCCCAGTGTCAGCCTGTTCTGGCGAGCTGCATACACTTCCCTGAGCTAGCGGTTTCCCTAATTTCAGTTCCACTTCGATGCTCTGAACACAACCAGTTTACATCCTGACCTACCAATAAACCAATAATTAGTAAAGTGAGCTCATCGCTTCAGGCAACAGCACATTAAGTAAACACTGAAATGACACTGCATTATAACTACAAGTGTTACAGTAGAAGACAGAATTTCACAGCCACAATACCAGAAGAAAGACAAAACTGCAGATCAATATATTTGTTCCAGGGCAGTGACAAAGTAATGAACCTTTGGGTCAGCAGGATTACCAGACAACTAGCAGTTTCAAAAGGAGGGTTTATCAATAGCAGCATATATTATTTAAAGGAAAGCTATACTAAGGGAAGTATGAAGAATGTAATTACTAACCTCTCTTAAAATGATAGCTGCCATACAGGTCCAATGGATCAGTCACCGATCTGGGACCAGTACACAGATCACTTGTTCTAATTTTACTATGAACTAACTCGCTGCATGCTTGCTCCAGGTCATTAATTCACAAAGTATTGAAGGCAGAGAGAGCCAAGCGATTAGCATATTTAGAAAGTCAGCAATGACAGTCTACATTATTTCTCTCAGTACAAGTTCCCTTTAACTCCCTCACCGCCAGATGTCACTAATAATTAGATGCCCAAAACACATTTAGCAATGTCAGTATGTAAATATTCTGCTTAATTTTTTTATTACAGGCTGACAAACACAAAGTACTGAAAAAAAGTGTTCAAAACTTTTTTTTTCTTTAAATGTATACAATATAGTGCAAACTTTAACTAGTTCTGTGTGCAGAGGGACTACATGGAGAAAAAATGCTGTCAAAGCAGGAGCCAGGTAAGGTTTGTTTACAAACACACCTCAGGTGATCACCATGTCCATGTCAGCTCAAATGATCAGGAAAATAGGATTTGTGTACTTGCCCGTTTAACTAGGGACTGCCTGAAGCTCAGCGAACTGCCTGAAGGAGCTTAAGTCTGAAGCTGGAATCAGATGGGGCTGGTAAAACTTAGGAATGTGTAAAAAGAAGAGGTGGGACTTCATTCTGGCAACGCTGAGGGTTATGGGATTACACTCGGGAATGGTGTCCAGGATTGCAGCGTTATATCAGCGTCCTATGGCTAGGGTGAGGATTAACGGGGTGCTCGGCCCCCCCTTCTCCATGGAAATGGTACCAAACAGGGATGCCCGCTATGGCCCCTGTTGTTTGCCATCTCTCTGGAACCTTTACTGTCCACCATTACTCGTAATATTGACATCCAGGGGGTGCGGGTGGGCCCCAGAGAGCACAAATATGCAGCTTACGCAGACGACATTTTATTCTACGTCAGAAATCCCCGCATCTCCCTCCCAAACCTATTAGCGGCATTAAAACACTATAATTTAGTCTCCAATTTTAAAATTAACCTCTCAAAATCCACCATTCTCAACTTAACGGTCCCTACCGCAGAAGTGAGAGCCCTGAAATCCCACTTCCCGCTCTCGTGGCAGTCGCACAAACTGAAATGCCTAGGAATATATTATACGCCTCGCCTACAAGACGCTGGTCCCCCCTATACCACTCCTGGCTGGGTAGGATAGGTGCCATTAAAATGAATGTGTTGCCTAGATTGCTCTTTCTTTTCCAAATGCTTCCCATGGGAGTCCCGTCCTCCTATTTCACATTGCTACGATCCTTAGTTTCTAAATTTATCTGGAAAAACAGGAGAGCAAGGATCTCTTATAAAATCTTGACCAGACCAAGATCCTTGGGAGGGGTCTCCCTCCCTGACTTTAGGAGGTATTATAGAGCTACATCTCTAGCCAGACTTCTTGATTGGCATCACGCTAGAGAGTCGAAATTATGGGTACAGATGGAGTTCACCACGAGTCGGACGGCCTTACATAGGGTGTGCTGGATTCCGAAACAATATAGACAGTTGTCCGACGACACGCATCCCTTAACAGACACGACACTGTCCATTTGGGACGCACTGCACTCCAAACAGAAATGGTCATATAACTCCCCCATGATGCCTTTACTAGGTCATTCATATTTTACACCCGAACTTCTAGACGTGGGATATCGAACATGGTTACAAACTGGCTCTGACCCTTTATTGCACCAGGTTTTACAGGAGGTGAGACTTAAACCATTGTCCTCACTATGTGACACACCCAGACCTACATTTATGGATGCATGGCGTTACACTTCGTGCGACAGCTTCCTACACCCCTACGATCCAAGCAGGAACTTAACCTTTCCCCGAAGGTACCGCTCCCACTAAATGTATCTCCGCACTGTACACTACTCTGTCACACCTGGAGGCCACCTCTCATCCGCCATACCTGACACAATGGGAGATGGAGCTGGACAGTCCTCTTTTTGAGAAGCGCAGAGCTCGCGTGTTGGCTTTCTCGAGGGTGTTATCCAGATCCTCAAATATACAGGAACTCCATTATAAGCTGCTGAGCCATTGGTATTATACGCCCCAACGAATGCACCAGATCGATAGCTCTGCCTCGCCGTTGTGTTGGAGGGGCTGCGGACAGGTGGCATCACACGCCCACATATGGTGGCAATGTCCTAAAATAATTCCCTATTGGCAGGAGATTGCTGCAGAAATGTTGAGCATTCAAGGAACAACGGTGCAGCTAGACCCATGGGAGATGCTGTTCCATGGATCTGAGGGTTCAATGGGCAGATACGCCCGTTCCATTACATCACAACTACTTAAGGCGGCTAAAATTTTGATCCCAGCCAAATGGAGGAGTGAGTCTGAGTTCTTCTCTGGGGTTCTTACCCAATGGACTGCAGGGGCAAGGTGGGCAACTGCATTTGGCCTGGTTGGCCTCGGTGATTTGATTTGATAATTCTATAACTTCAACTATTCTATTGCAAGTAGTGAAATGTATTCCTTGGGTTGGAAAAGATGAGATCCTACATCCCCATCCCCCCTCACCAGTCAACCACATCCTACCCATCCCCTCTCCTTCCCTCCATACCTTCCTATGATCACGGTTGATGGGTCACCGTTCTGGACTTTGGAGCAAGATCTTAGATAATGTAATATCTTTCTGACAGCGTGCCCAGAAATGTGTAATGCAATGCCATAGTGATTGATTGTCCTCCTTTCTCTGTATGTCTATGTAACGTACCCCTGTATTCCTCCGTGTGAAATTGTTTCAATAAAAACTTAACAAAAAGAAGAGGTGGAAACCTTGCAAATTTGAGAAACAGTTGCCTGATCCCGAAAAAGCCCAAGACACACTCGCTGATCTAATGGAGAGTGCCTTGACAGAAAAGGGTAGAACCCAACCCTTGAGAGCATAAGCTTGGATAATGGTCCGTCTGAGCCACATAGGGATGGGGGGATAGGGGGGGGTCGAGAAGCCAATGGCCAATGCACCCCTACAGGGACAATCTAGGTGACAAAAAGGGAGTCAGTCTTTCTGAAAGAAGTTGTGGCTGAAGACTCTCATAGCCCAAACCACATCAATGAAGGGGAAAAATGGAGCCAGACAGATGGATGGAAGAACTATGTTCTGGTTGTGGTAAAAGAGAGAAACTGCCTTAGGCAAAAAGGAAGTCCTGGGCCTCAACCCCACCTTGCAGAGGTGATGGCTACAATGATTACCACCTTGCGGGTCAGAGTAGAGAGAATAATGTCTCTAATAGGTCCCTCAGAAATTCTCCAGGGTCTGGGGAGGGTGGCTGGAGTCAGCGAATGTCTCTAATAGGTTTAAATGGTGGTTTCTGAGGTGCAGAAAACTAAATTCAGATTCCATGGAGTCAAAGGGGAACGAACAAGAAGAGCAACATGGGAAACTCCCTGTACAAAGGTTTTAATAAAGAAGAAGTGAGAGACCAAGGGACCAAAAAATATGAAAATGGCAGAAACCTAACATTTGAGTCAATGCTGAAAGTCAAATGCTGGTAGGAAAAAAAGAGTTTTCCCATGGAGAAACTGCTAGGCTGGTAGCCCCGAGACTCGCACCAAGTGAATTATGCTTTCCATGTCCAATGATAGACCTTTCAGCAGGTAGACTTCCTAGCTCAGCTGAGAGAGCAGAGGAAGCTCCAAATACAGAAAAGACTAACAGCAGAGGGCAACAAGATTCTAGGCTGCAGATATCCGCTGCATCAGTAGGCATGCTACAAGCAGCTTGGAGCCGTTAGTATAGTGTGAGCTCGGTGGCACCTCGGCACAGCTTGACCGTCCACCAGACATGTCGCAACTGTGTGGTGGTAAAGTAATGTAAGGCTTAGGGTATGAGGCAAGGCCTCAAGTACTCACAAACTCCAAAGAGCTGGTAGCCAATGAGAGTAAGATGGTTGGAGATAACCAAGGTCATTGCTGGCGGGCAGCAGGAACAGAAGATCTAAGTGTCATATGACTTTTTGCAAAGAGGAAACAGCAGAAACAGGGGTGCAGGATTCCTATCCGGGACATGCAGTTCTGGGCACCAGGCAGGTGTTTTTTTTCTACATTTAGCCCGGCTGTGGGCAAGCAGGGCTAGATGAACAGCAGGGGAGCCACCGCTTGTTTTGTACAAGTGATCTGGGCGGCTGTACATTACCAGGCATCCTGCTTGTCCATCCCTCTCTCCACACATCTCCCCCCCCCCCAGAGCAGATCATAAAACGTTTGCTTGTTAGTCCCTGTGTGATAGCAATAAAGTGAAGTGATCGCCATCTGCAAGCGAATAAACGCACGCGTACAGCATTGTTTGTTTGTGCTGGCTGAGTGCTGCCCCCATTCTACAGTGTGTCATATCGTGGTAGCCGGACAGCAGTACTCTCTAACACACACACACAATGTGCATTAAATGGTAAGTTCACTTTCCCAAGTAAATTGGGAACATGGAAAAACTCGCTGAAATCTGTCCCCCAAGCAGATCAGCCCAAGGAGGCCCAACCACAGGAGGACAGGTGCATCTAAGTGCATAAGCCTCTTCCTCT
The DNA here is from genome assembly GCF_000935625.1 of Nanorana parkeri. Taxonomy (NCBI): domain Eukaryota; kingdom Metazoa; phylum Chordata; class Amphibia; order Anura; family Dicroglossidae; genus Nanorana; species Nanorana parkeri. The sequence continues at coordinate 84,166 of NW_017308693.1, forward strand.
GTCCAGAGACTACCAGCTGAGTGAAACCAGTTCCTAGGGGACTCTCCTTAGGGAAATTATAACAAGCGAGGCTTGGACACGGGGTATCATTTAGTGCAAGAACCAGATTACCTCTCCTACTGCAGGAAGGACTGCCACTCCTATTCGCTGGTGAAGGCACAGCAGGAACTCAATTGTGTCCATTGTAGTCCGGCGCAGGAGACCTGCCCAAGACGAGATCCCACCGTGGAGAAGGAATCACCTGTTCTGGAAGGCCAGAAGGTAGCTCGGGTAACAATAGTTCTCAAATAAACAAAGCCCCCTATATATGTGAGAAGAATCGATCTCACCCACCTAGAAAAGCAGAGTGAACACGCCATGAATTACTGGTCCATAGATAGGGACATGTTAGACTGCTGAGTAAGTAGAAGGAAAAGGGGGCTGAAAAAGACCAATAAAAAATGGCAGAGAGACAACTTTGAGAGGAGGGTCCCCCAATACCAAACACCTCAAGAAAGGAGAAGGAATTAACTCTCTGTCTGATGACGAGGGGCCTGAAGGTACACAGGCTGTTGAACTAAGCTGGTTGACTCCTCCCACAGTTTCCAATGCTGAAACCTGAGAAAGCCAAATGTTAAGCCCTTCTGGAAGATGCCTACTACAGGGCTCCCCCACAATAGGGATACCACCAAAAAGCACTAGGCCGAACACAGGAGTCAAAGCTCTGAGAAGTATCAGGTGTGGATTAGGACACACTGAGGATCCAAGTCCTTAAAGGTGAACTCCAGTCTTACCTTTTATTTCCAGTCATGTAGCAATGTCTCTGCTATGTTAAAAGCTATAACTCTCAGGTGGCTGCCTGCCGTTATCAACTCAATAAAAGCTCTATAATCTGCAGCACCTAATTTCTGGCCCCAAGGACTTAGTGCAAAATAAACCCTCTTTCTTCCATGTTTCTCCTGTTTGCCCACTTTATGAATCTATTAGTTTTCTCTGCCATCAAACATCTGTGCTTGCATCATGTGGAGGTGTGATCATTTAGTCTCCGCTTCATTTCTGGACGTAGTTAATTTGCTCCTTCTTCCTTTGTGGGCGCTAGCTTGCAGAATGTTATGTTGTCAACTGTAAGTACTCACACTTGTGCTGCATCAAAACTTCAATCAGCAGGATTCAACCCGTCCTTACCGCCTCTCTCCATGCACTCGTGAGCACTGGTTACCTATTGCAGAGACTCCTCAGGGGTTTCACCCCTATTTCAGAAATAGTGCTGGAACCACTGAGGAGTCTCTGCAATAGGGGCAGATGTGTGTATGGGTGTCAGAACGAAAGGGAATTGGTGGTGCCAAGGCTGACAGGGAAACAGTATGGAATGAGAGTGCTGACAGTGGGAGGGATGTCATGAGTGTGGGTGGTGTGAGATATAGTAGCAGAAGGGTGTGCAGTGAGGACGCACTGAGGAGAGAAAGTATTGTGGGGCTGATGTGTATTTGACTGTCTGCTGGAACAGCACTTGACAATAGGGAGAGCAGCCAAGCTTGCAGGAGGAAGCCAGGACTGGTGTAGGATGTAAAACAAACTTTTCTGATAGAAGAAAGCAGTGATGAATGAGAGGGCTAATGGTAAGAGGGTTTTCAGGACCAAGGGTGCTGTGGTGATATATAGTGGCAGAGGAGTCTGCAGTGGAAAGGACTAGGGGGAGAGATGTCACACATGGCAGATGTGCCTATGACTGTCAGATAGATGAATCAGCGAATGAGAGGAGATTGAGGATGGTATGAAGTGCATGGATAGTAGCTGTCAAATCACAGACCGGTAACTACAGAGAAGGCTGAGTAAAGGGCTGGCAGAGCTGAGAGAAGAAGCCATGGGTTATGTGGAGTCTGTGTGTGGTAGGCCAGAGCTGGGGAAAGAACAGTGCAGGGCAGGTGTATTGGCTGCTGTTTAATTTTGGCAAGGATAACAGGGGCTGTGAAGGAGTGCTGCATGGGTTCACAGAAAAGGAGACCATGCATGAGAAAAACCCAAAAGGGGAATGGGGCAGGGGAGAGCAGAGGAAACACCTCTCCTCTGCTCACCCTTTGGTATGGTGACCTGTACTTGGGAATGTTAATCTACAGATTGCGAACACCTGCTAGTTAACAATACTTACTGCTTGGCCACCATATTCTCTATTTCTCTGTGAATCCATCCTCTTTTTTTTCTGTCCATCCTGTGTGCCTGTTGTGTCCATTTCACTCCATTTGGCCATAATTTCCCCACCGTCTTTTGACCACCTTATACATACCACGCACTACCCATTTGTCCACACCATCATTTGTTGTTCATGTTAACTAATCACTGCCCAGATCAATCCACCCTTTGCCCATCTCTACAAACCCAAACACTTAGGTTGTGCCATCTGTTGTCAGAGCTTTATCAACTCAAGCAAATAGCGGATTTAAAAGGATAAGATAACTGAACAAACATACTGTTCAAGAATCTGTTCTTCACCCATTTATTCTGTTTTTTGGCATATTTTTTAGTTCTCTGCTTCAGAGCTTCTATTCCTGGAAAAGAAATGTACTGTTGGTTACTCTCACATCTATAAAGTCTATCACCTTTTGTGCCCTTTGGAAAATGGGCAATTATACATCTAAAAACTGTGTCAACAAGTACACTACTGACCTCTCTGCAGAAGAACCTCTTTCCGATCTTGGTTAATGTTATCCATAGTCACCAGATATTCATGAAATTCCTTGAACCCGATTGACTGGAAAATACCATGCTGATAATCCTGACTTAGGAAAAAGACAAAGGGTATTAAACAAAAGCCAGTGCAGTACGTTTAGTAAAACCATATCAAACAACCAAAATACATCATTCATTCATGTCACTTCAATATAAAAGATGAATTCTGACTGGCCACTGCTCTTTGCGTTGTTACTAAATAAGATCAAGGGATGTTCTCAGTAGGGCTGAAACAACTAATCGATAACATCTATTATAATAATCGTTATCGATTAGTTGATTTTTTGATTAGTTGAATCCCCGCAGCCACTCTGCTCCTCCATTCTCCTCCCTGCTGGTGCTGGCTGCAGCGGCCTGTGTCACTTTCACCTCTTCTGCCGGTGTTCTATTAATCCGTTGGACTCGAGTCCGAGGGATTGATAGAACACCGGTGTCAAGTCTCCAATCAGTGGCTGGACACAATAGCCAGCCTGCTATTGAAAATTTTAAAGTGCAATAAGCAGGCTGGCTATTGCACCCGCCCACTGCCCGCTGTCATTAAACAGAGGAGGACCTAATGGAGAACTTTCTCCTTCAGTTCCCTCCTCTGCAGATTGACAGAAGGCAGTGGGCAGGTGCAATAGCCAGCCTGCTACAGTAGTTTACACTAGCCAATAGGAGGCTGGCTATTGCTCCCAGCCACTGCATGCTGTATTTACATTCAGCTGCCTCAGCAGGCAGCGGTCATTCACCAGTGAAGTGGAAAGGTGACACTAGGGGTCTAAAATGGGCGATCACATAAGGAGCTTGTGAGCCCACCCATGCGATAGCAATTAAGTTAAAACAAAAAACAAGTAAAAAATAAAAGTTAAATAAAATTAAAAATACCCCCCAAAAAGTTTAAAGTCCTCTGCCCTCGCAAACGCGCGCATACTAACGGAAACACAAGTCGGGTGCACATACGTATGAAAACAACAATTGCGCTACACATGTCAGGTATTGCCGCGTGCACCAGAGAGAGAGCAATAATTTTCCGGCCAATATTTATGGCTAACTAAACTAATGACCGGGCTTCATTTATTTTAAACAAAAGTTTAGCTATTTTATTATATCGGAGTTTTACCATTCATATTATTTTAAATCCATGAAACTAATTTAAATGTATAATACAACTATAAAAAATATATATAAAAAAAAAGGTGGGAAAAGTAATGTGCATGCAGTTTATTATGAAGTAAACTTTGCTTGTAACACTCCATTTGTGTATTTTATGATAAATAAAAGATGGTATTTAATTTTTTTTTCTTTAAATCGATTAAATTAAAAAAATAAATTGGCCAACTGATCGATCATTCGTTCTCAGCAATCTAATATCCTCTCACATGCATCTCTGTTTGCATGATATTAAACCTTAATCTTTGCAATCTAACAGGGTTATTGGCAAAAGTGTGAAGAGTTTGGAGAAGGCAGGAGAAGTGAGCAATCTAGGCCAAAATAGGTGATTTGGAAACATTCTCCAATTCAGCTCACTTTCCAGTTCATCTATGTTGTCCTAGAGTGTTCACTTCTCCTGCCTTCTCCAAACTCTTCACCCTTTTGTGAATAACCCTGTAAAAACATGTAAAACATATAATCAAGCATTCATAATATTCATGTATTTTGCCATTTCATGGTGCCACACCTACCCAGATTGTGCAACAAGCTGTGCATTGTAGCGCGTGTGAAAGTCTTTTAGTTCCTTTATGAGTCCCTGTTGCAACATCTCATCAACCCTGGCACTCAGCCTAGCATTAAGTACTGTAACAAAAAATTTGATGAGAAACTGTTTACATTAGTTTTGACAGCTACACCAAATTTCCAGTCCTAGGAATCCATAGAAAGACAGAGTTACCTTCCTGATCTGAATGTAACCAAAGGATGCAAAGGTTTGGATACCTTAAGGCCCCACCTAAGGGGCCACCTCCATCAACTTCCTGCTGTCGTCTAAGGTGTTCAGTATGGGGGATGCCAGACTCCTCAAACACCTGCAGGCTCCTGCGTGGCAGACACAGTGTCACTGGGTCATCATCAGGCACTGTTTGTAAGGCAGGCCAGTGCTCTTTACCCCCTACTGACAGAGCTCAGTATCAATTGAAATAAGCTGAAGAAATCTCCCATCAGCCCTATGAAAGGGAGAATTATAAGTACACACTACAAAGATGTCTTAAATAGGTTACAAACAAGTCAGCTCTTGCTAGAAAGTATGTTACCGGACTTGTTTTTCCACTATTCCTCTACAATGAGCACACTGGTGAAGATTACACAAAGGAAGCTGCACATTTGTAGGCTACTAAATTTGGAGATACAATGAAAGCTTTTGGAAACCTTTGGTATATGCAGTATGATCAGGCTTCAGTGAATATACTCCATATTCAGCATGTGCACTGTGTCCCCATGTTTCTATACCATTCATGCAACTTTCAAAGGTTCCCAACCAACCAACAGATATTTACCAGACTTGTTGCAGATATTATGGGTTGTTTTTTTTCAGGTGTCACTTGGAACATTGTTTTGGTTTCAAGTGACACCTGAAAAAAAAGCATAATATCTGCAACAAGCAAAAGTTGCATGAGTGGTATAGAAACATGGGGACACAGTATCTTTATAGCAACACCCCCTACCCCAACACTGTGCATTTAAGCAAGCAACACAGAAGTGTTGGGGTAGGGGGTGTTGCTATAAAGATAAAGTTTACTTTGGCCATAGGAAATAGAAAAAGCATGGGCACAGCCATGAAGCCAGAACATACGGCCTACATCAAAGTGAAATCTCTGTCACCCTGCGTTCTCCTCCTGTTTCTTGTCAGCACATAAACTGATTGTCTCCTTCTGCTGCTAATTCCTCTCGCACTACTGCCCTGCTATACAGGGACAACAAGAGGCTGATACCAGGTACTTATATTGCTGCATTTAAATACATTTAATTTTGTGTTAATGAATAGCGAGCTGCATATATTTGTGTCTTCTATATCAGTCTAGAGTTAAGCTTTAAGGCATTTTAAAGGGTAAATCCACTTTCTCACAAATTGTGGAGTAAGGTTGGTGCAGGGGGGCTGTGTATATGTATGAACAGTGGGCGCAGGGAAAGCTGGCAGAGATCATTTTCTCAAATGAGAACGCGGACTTAGCCATTGAGCAAAAATCAGTGAACATATATGTCAATACAGGACTATAAACTGAAAAACATCAATTGGGTTTTCAGCTGTATTCCCAATGCTATACTAATCAATAAAGCCTGTTTTTTTTCTTAGTCACAATATTAGGCTTAATCCACCACAAGGAATATTTTGCAGACTGTAGAGTAGCGTATGCCAACAAACCAGAATTCCTCTTATTGTTGTGATTTCAGAAACTGTGAGCAGTTACCCATAGTAACTAATCAACGTCTCTTTTCTGTTTGTTTAGTTCAGCTTCGAAAATGAAAGATAGAAGCTGGTCACCATGAGCTACTGCTCCAGTTTTGAGAAATTCCCCTCCACGAGTCTTTTTTTCCTGCATGCTGCAGTTTCCAGGTGATGAAGAATATTTTCCAGGCATTTGAAGGTTCTTTGCTATTTCATTTTGGTCTGGACAACATACCGCAAACATGTCATACATTATTAAAAGGCACTGTCCCACATAACCACAACTTATAAATGCTCCATTAATATATTAACCACAACTTATAAATGCTCCATTAATATATTAAGGTAATTCATGCTTTGAGGATGTCCCATCATGAAAGCACAGGGCAGTTACACCCCCGTCACTACCCTAGATAAAAAGACAATCTGCTCTATCTTTGTATCATGTCATTTTGCATCAAGCTAACGCTTTGCAGAACCAGCCAGAAGTATTTGTTTTTTGTGCCCACCTTGTGACTTTCCTTTTATCATGTGGATGCAGCTTTGCTGCCATCTCGGGGTCTACCTCTTTCAGGCGTGCATGGAGCTCATGGCCATCTAGTTTTTCCAGCTCTGACTTCCTGTCAATTGCAGTCTGAACTTCATCACCTTCATTGACTGCCTTCATTGTAGATGGGGATCCCTGTAAATATAATGAATGCAATATCACATAACAAAAGTATGTTATCATGAAAACCTTATTAATAAACAACAAGGACTGGGGATGTTTCTCATAACATCACTGGGGTTAGCAATTACTTCCTATGTTATGCTTAGCTGGAATCTAATTGGTTGCTCTCTCGTTTTTCCCAGTTCCTTTAAAGCAGGGGTCTCAAACTCAATTCACTCGGGGGCCACTGGAGAATTATTTTTCTCCCATGGGGGCCGCTTGCCAAATTTCATTCTTCAAAATAAAATGTAACTATATACGGTATGGTACTACCGACACTTATACACACCCAATAAGGCCCCAATAATATCTTTAAGTTTAGGTTCGATTAGGGGTTCCTACGTCAGGAACTTGCGTTTTCCTGCAGCAGGAATCCCTAATCTGGTGTTTACAAGTAACAGCTGTCACCCATTCAAGTTCATGATCAGGTGACAGGACAGAGAAGCAGCTATACGGTCTGCATCTGACAGATACGCAGACCTTGTAGCTACTCACGCATGTCAGCTACTTGGTCCGCGACCGGGGGCCTGACTTTTCAGCTCAATGTTGGCCACATAGTACCAGCTCCCGGGCCGCAACTGGCCCGCGGGCCAGTACTTTGAGACCCCTGCTGTAAAGGAAATCCAAAGTGTCAAAAAGCAGCAGGTACTTACCACATCAACTAAGACTTTCCAGAGAAGTGACTCTATGTAATAGTTTGTTCCTCCCACAACAATTGGGACTTTGTCCCTGGAAAATATATCTTCGATGTTTGCATGGAATTAAGGAGTTTAAATTGCCAGTTCTGAATACAGAGTTATGAGAAAAAGGAACGCAAACCCTTAGAAAATGTCTTGATTTTTGCATAATGGCTACTAAATTGTGATCTGTCTTCATCTAACCTACCCTACTGTCAGAAACTGGGTCCCCCAGAGTTCTTGCCATAATGTGCAAGTATGCATAGCACCTTCAAGGGTGCCTGCCTCCTGCAATGTGAAGTTTGTACTTCCCCTCATTTCCCTGTCACCACCGCTGCAATGTTCTCCCAGTATTTCTCTCGGGCCGGCATCTTTTGTCTTCAGCCATTGGTTGGTCATGGATGATAACTCCCATACATGTGCACAGAAGTTACATCAGTTAACTTGCATTTCTGGGGCACGCCCCTTTCATCAGAACCAATGATGGGGCACGCCCCCGTCATCAGAACCAATGATGGGGGCGTGCCCCAGAAACGCGTAAACCATTTATCAATACAGGGATCGAGGTTACTGGTGTTTTACATCGCTCCAGATTCTCCCTGCCAGGGGTTCCGTCCTCTCACCTTATTCTACTGGTTTTTATTCTACCGAACTGTTGTAAGTACAGCCTTAGCTGCGTGTTGTTACTATTAAATAACATTTTTACACTATGGAGGCGCTCTCTTTTGTTCCTTTTCTTTTAGGAAAGTGTTTTGACCTATTGTTCAAAACCCAAGCTGTGCTGCTGCTACAGTGGAGATTTATGACCAGGCTGTCCTATATAGCAGGGATGTCTGGATCACAATACAGGAGCCATAGAATTACAAAACCTTAGGCAGGTAAGACAACACCCATAAATGTGTAAAGTCACTTTGTGCGTTTTGCCTTATGGACTAAAGTGGTGCATACTAGGGATGCACCGATTATTTTCGAGTACCAGTGCCGATACTTGGCATTTTCATGAGAACTACCAGGGTTGCAGTGCTTGCAGCCAGGACCTAGCTCTGGTGCTCCACCACTGTCCTGAAATCATTAGTCGATATAGTCTTAGAAAAACTGTCACATGGCAATAAACAAAAATGTATCAGTACTCGTACTTGTAAGTACTTGGGCTAGTATCAGTACTTGTACTGGCAAAACTGGTATTGGTGCATCCAGTGGTGTAACAATCGCCATAGCGACCCAGGTGGCCGCTATGGGGCCCGGCCAGGGCATCCCTCTGATGCCGTGTGGGCTGCCTGGGTCGCTATGGCGTCTCGGGGTGCTGGCTGTCACTGACATAGCTCAGCAGCAGCTGTGAGGGAGAACGTTTCCCCTCACAGTCGCTGCGGAGCTGTGTCAATGACAGCCTGCAGATGTGGCAGAAGAGGCCGGTTACACCGGCATTTGCAGTAAAGGAGGCAGGGCCCGCCTAACAGCAACCCCGCCTCCTCTCACATCACTGGCCAGCGATCTAAGAGCAAGTGGGGCCAGTGATGTAAGAGGAGGTGGGGGCCCCGTCAATAGGAGGCGGAGCCCGGAGACGGAAGAGGAGGCGGGGGCCCGGTGACTACGGAGGTGGACAACGCTGACAGGTAAGAGGCGTGCAGCCCAACTGAGACCTTGCAGAGCCCACTATAGAGAGTCTATGGTGGGCTCTGCAAGTGACATAACTAGCAATCACGGGGCCCCATACAAAATTTTGCAATGGGGCCCTGTGATTTCTAGTTACGCCCCTGGGTGCATCCCTTTATTTATATTTATAAAAACAAAATCATACATTAAAACAGAGATGTACAAATCCCAGGAGCTCCGTGTGCTCCTTACAAATGACAGCTGCCTCCTAATTTTTGATTTTCTCTAGTCTAGTCTTGGGGCTGGAAAAGTATCTGTACTTGTACAGAGTACGGTACTTGGTATTGGTGCATCCCTAGTGCATACATACAGTGGTTACCGCCTACCCTCTTCTTATTGGGGGAAAGGGAAAGTTTGGTCAGGATGCAGGAGATTTTCCAACAAGTTTATAAACCTCTGTGACCAATCGTGCGCTTCCATCATTGGAAACACTCATTACTGATACTCTGAAATAGCTCGACCCTTGCCTGAGAATCACACTGGGATAAAAAAAAAAACATTTTAGAGCAGCGATTTCTTAAACCTGTGTAACCTCAGGATCCACATTTGTCCTCGTTAATTAAGTCGTGATCCAAGTTGCACTGCGTTCGAACTGTGGGTGGGAATGGCAAAGCAACACACCTCCCACACCAGAATGCGTGGCGGGTGTGATTGCATGGTACAGTGCTTTAATCGCATGGAACTGTGCAATTATTGCACTGTACTAGTGTGAACGCGTCCTCAAAAACAGACAGACACACACAACCACATACACAATCTCACACACACACTCCCCAAAAAAGACTTAAAATAAAAATGTTTTCAGATCCATCCCGTCTCCCTACCTTACTAGACCTGGAGTGGATACCCAGGCTGGGGTCCAGTGTGGGCTGCTGTGCTGTGATGGAGCGCCAGCCATATGTGCATTGCTTTTACAGCTCCTTTATGTGCCCTGTAGAGGTGGTGGGAGCCAGAATGCATATAACTCCAGTCCAGACACCTCTACAGGGCACGTCAGGGAGCTATACGAATGGATGGAGCTCCCTCATAGCCGCAGCCCACTCCGCCTCAAGCTGACACTCGGTGCCAGGCAGCATATTTTGGGGTGAGAACTGGCAGTGCTGAGAAAGGTGGAGGCTGAGGAGCCTCTCACCTAGAAGAGTGGAAGGCATGCGGTGACCCACTGAAGGTGCATCCCTTTATTTATATTTATAAAAACAAAATCATACATTAAAACAGAGATGTACAAATCCCAGGAGCTCCGTGTGCTCCTTACAAATGACAGCTGCCTCCTAATTTTTGATTTTCTCTAGTCTAGTCTTGGGGCTGGAAAAGTATCTGTACTTGTACAGAGTACGGTACTTGGTATTGGTGCATCCCTAGTGCATACATACAGTGGTTACCGCCTACCCTCTTCTTATTGGGGGAAAGGGAAAGTTTGGTCAGGATGCAGGAGATTTTCCAACAAGTTTATAAACCTCTGTGACCAATCGTGCGCTTCCATCATTGGAAACACTCATTACTGATACTCTGAAATAGCTCGACCCTTGCCTGAGAATCACACTGGGATAAAAAAAAAAACATTTTAGAGCAGCGATTTCTTAAACCTGTGTAACCTCAGGATCCACATTTGTCCTCGTTAATTAAGTCGTGATCCAAGTTGCACTGCGTTCGAACTGTGGGTGGGAATGGCAAAGCAACACACCTCCCACACCAGAATGCGTGGCGGGTGTGATTGCATGGTACAGTGCTTTAATCGCATGGAACTGTGCAATTATTGCACTGTACTAGTGTGAACGCGTCCTCAAAAACAGACAGACACACACAACCACATACACAATCTCACACACACACTCCCCAAAAAAGACTTAAAATAAAAATGTTTTCAGATCCATCCCGTCTCCCTACCTTACTAGACCTGGAGTGGATACCCAGGCTGGGGTCCAGTGTGGGCTGCTGTGCTGTGATGGAGCGCCAGCCATATGTGCATTGCTTTTACAGCTCCTTTATGTGCCCTGTAGAGGTGGTGGGAGCCAGAATGCATATAACTCCAGTCCAGACACCTCTACAGGGCACGTCAGGGAGCTATACGAATGGATGGAGCTCCCTCATAGCCGCAGCCCACTCCGCCTCAAGCTGACACTCGGTGCCAGGCAGCATATTTTGGGGTGAGAACTGGCAGTGCTGAGAAAGGTGGAGGCTGAGGAGCCTCTCACCTAGAAGAGTGGAAGGCATGCGGTGACCCACTGAACATGGGGTCGCGACCCACCAGTTGAGGACCAAGGTTTTAGAGGATCTCAGAGAAAGAACGGGTAAATATGATAACCTAGAAATGGGTTGCAAATAGATTTATAAAAACTTGAGCCCCATCAGCCCACACATAAAAAACTGTAGCGCCATTAACAATCTCCCAAGGAAAGAGTGTTCAATTAAGAATGTCTATTATTATTATTATTATTATTATTATTATTAATTGAGCCATTAATTCAGAGCTCTGAATACTTTCCTAAAAGTTCAACAAACTGTTTTCTCATTTCTGTATATGTGTCATCAAGATGGAAGATAAGCCCGGGTAGTTGGTGTAAAAAAGGATATCAGAGTAACAGCTTTATTCCGGAAATCAACCACTGTATAATTGGCGACAAGTGGATCCACAAAGCTGATCATGTGATGTTTGCAGAGTTGCTGCTCCTCAGATGTCACTTTATTTGTGATAATATCCAAGCCTTTATATACCTAAAAATAGAGTTAAATAACAATAAACAAAGTATAAACTGTCGTCCATGAAAGATCAAATTTCACAACATCAGTAGGAAACGGACCAAAATATGGATATAAATGGCAAAAGTTACGGACAGGGATTTAAATGGTACATGCAGAAGAAAGTGATGGTAATGCCCCTGTTAAGGTGGCCATACACTTTACAACCATCGCAAGACCTTAGTCTTGCGATGGTTGTAAAGTACTTTTAAAAAAAACGTACCATCTGCCCATCTTGGACAGGCAGATCACGGGTTTTCCAGCCTGCTTGTTCGATGGAAGACGTGCAACCGTACAGTAGAAACGGTCGCACGCCTTCCATACACTGTACGATTCTCGTACGATCGCGGAATTTCCCGCGATTCTCGTACGAGAATCGTACAGTGTATGGGCAACTTTAGACAGTTGTCCTTGGAACATGCATCCCAATTAGAAGATTTCCTCTCACTTCACCACTGTTTGGGGAAAAGCCTAGAATTCTGGATTTTCTCTCACTTTCTAATTTGGTCACCAGTACAAACAGAGGGGTAAATCTCCCCAGCAATAAAAGCTTTACAGAAGGACTAACCCTTCCCCACTCTATTCAAAACTACAAAAAAAGGTTTTGCATAGAGATACACTTTAAAGTGACAATAATCCTTCATTTAAAACAAAATTTATTATGGAGGGGCAGACTTGATAGAAATGTCTTTTGTGGCTTCTTTAAACGTTTTAGTTTCCTCGTTCTCTAGTTGTCCCCGCTGAGGAGACACCCGTGCGTGCATGTTCAAGCACCTAACAGTGTACGTCCATAGACGAGCCATGCCCCCTGCTCCCACAGTCACACTTTGACAGCAGAAGGAGCCTATAGCTCCTGTGCCCTCAGTAACCTCCCCCAAGAACAGGAAGTTCACTATGCCTTCCACATGTGCACTGTGGCTATGAGCCGTTCTTCCCAAGCCATGTGGTACCGTTTTTTGTCACCGTTTCATGGACGCACACAATTTTTTAACCTGAGCGCGGGTATCTATTTACTCGTCGTAACCTCATCTTTTAATTTGGAATATTATATTGGTTTTGGGCACTAAAATTAACGTAAGTTGTTTGACAAAGAGTTGTGCTAGTATCGTGCAGCATAAAAATCTGCAACTGCCACCATTTTATTCTACAGGGTCTTTACGTTCAGAATATATATAGGGGGGAATTTATCAAAACTGGAGCAGATTGAATCAGGAGCATTTGCCCATGACAACCAATGAGCTTCTCTCTTCAGTTTGTTTAGTTATGATTTGGAAATAAGAGATTGGTTGCCGTGCACAGCTGCTCCAGATTTTGCCTGTTTCAGTTTTGATAAATTCCCCTCATAATGTTTTGGGGGTTTTAAGTAATTTTCAGGTCTAAAATGTGGAAGATGTGTGCAAAAAACACCTTGGCTGCAAAAGGGGTAAAGGGGAACAATGTCACCAGAACAGGAAGTGGGGGTGAATCTTTATAATGGACTCTCAGACAGCAGTAAAACCTGGCACAAATCCTAAACCTTCCCCACTACATCCAGATGTAGAATAAAAAAAATACTATAGACTTTAATATTTCAAATAAAATGTGCTCATGGTCCATGTGAAATAATAATGGCTCCTATAAAAAAGAACTGCCAAGACAACTGTAGACCAGGACACACAGACATTACATGCATATATATGGCAACCAATCAGCTTCTTTCATTTTCAAAGCTTAGCTAAACAATATGAAGTTAGAAGCTGATTGGTTGCCATGGTCAACTGTTCCACACTTTGTCTACACCAGTTTGTATGTGTCTTGGTATTTATTTTTCTTAATAGCAGCCATTATTTCAGTGAGGGTCTGAGTTGTAAAATGTAATACACTGTCCCAACAGCATGGCCTCCCTTCGTCACTCCCCCCGTTACCTGCATGGAGTCCGCACTGATAATTTCCCCTCCCAGGGTCCGACCTAACTGTACAGCCAGCTTGGATTTGCCGGTCCCGGTCGCCCCAAGAACAACCACAAGAGGTAGAGAGCGCTTCAAGCTGTGCGCCGCCATATTGGTTACGTCACAGCCCCGTCCGAGAGCAGGAAGAGGCGGCCCTGGAGCACAGACAGGACACCGGTCCGCACGGGAGATTCATGTACAATGACAAGCAGGGGAGCAGAGGCTGCTCATGATTATACATAGGTCCTAACCGTTCCTCAATTCCAGAGACTGACCTTTACAAATTAGGACCCTCTGTCCCCGAGTCCTCCATGTGCCCCCTGCAAAGGAAAACTTAGGTAGTCATCTCTCCTGAGCTTGTCAGTACAGGTCACAGAAGAGGGGAGCAGCTAAGTCCTTCATTGCAGGGGGACTGATATAAGGATGATATGAGGTGGTAACGAGTCCTTTAACCACTTGAAGACCACCATTTTTTAGTATTCATCGCTGCGGTACTTTGACTGACGTTTATTCCGTCAGTCAATAAATGTCAGTTGTTTGGCTGTTTACATGCTTACAGTTTTCCCTATCGTGTGTGCGCTGAGCCAGCTTACCAGGTGCTTTTTTAACTACTTCAGGTCCGGAGCAATTTTTCATGTTTTGCACAAACATGTTAAATTTTTAATTGTTGGCTAGGAAATTGCGTGAAACCCAAAAACATAAAAATGCTAGTTGCAGAAAATATTATGAACCCTTGCAGTGGGCTACTCCACTAACCCGGCAGTTAAACCCCGCACTGCAAGGGTTAAGTACTCTTTTTGGTCTGGGGCAGAAAATAACAAAGTTATAGTCATCCGAACCTCAGATCCGGTCGACTGTGACAGCGCTCTCTCCAACCTCTCTCCTCCTATGCTGCAGCATATGTCCTATGTCCCACAGCGCCCTTACGTCCTATACACCATATAGAACATGATGATTTATGATACCTCAGACCACTGCAGCGGAGGTGAGCGAGGCTCCAGGAACCGGTCCAAGAGCAAGCCAGCTGCAAGGATTGGTTGAGTATAACTTTATTTTCCTCCATAGACACAAACCAGCACTTAAAGTACAATTAAAGTCTCTTATCTTTTGGCATATATCTACTAAGGATGGGCTCGGGCGTGTTCGTAGCTCCATGTGCCGAGCCTGCCAGGAAGCTGGCAGCGCCAATCACAGGTACTGAGACATTTTCCCGGTCCGCAGCTGCAGAGATCGGGAAATGTCTCAGTGCCTGTGATTGACGCTGCGCGCTGTCAGCTTCCTGGTGGGCTCGTCACGTGGAGCTGCAAACACGCCCTGAGCCCATCCTTAATATCTACTACTAGCAAGCATAGATATATAAGCCCCATGATTAAAACATTTTTTAAAAAGTGGACAAATACCTAATTACTTACCTGTTCCAGTGCCGCTCGCTCTCGGCTGAAGAACTCCCGGCTCACAAACGGCTGTGGAAGAGGAAGTGTGCGGGCGCATGCGCAGTAGAGGGAGGGGGGGGGGGGGAGAAAATTAAACTGAATGGATGCAGCCGGGAGCGTGCACATCGGACAGACACCGTGGGACACGAGAAGTCTGCACTGGATCTGAGACAGGCACCAGCGCTGGAGGGACTGTGGAAAACGAGTGAAAGGAAGAAGTTGTTCGGATCAAAAACAAATTTTTTTTAAAGTCCCCCCACGTGCACGCACATAAAACGTAAACACGCGTTGGATGCGCCTACGTACATATCGTCGCGAGCGCCGGAGTGAGAACAATAATTCTAGGGCCATCAATCACTGTTAACACTAAACAGAAGAGCAGTAAAAGCATTTAAAGCGTTGCTTACGAGAAATTTTGGTTATTGTAGTTTTTTGCGGTTTCAAGGACGCACGCAATTCAAGGCGCACATGAGGTCATCGGAGCGGGGACAGAGAGGCTTGCACTGTGAGTTAGTGTATGCATACTGGGAGCGTGTATGCAGGGGTGTCTCCATGGGACCCTGTAAGTAGAAGGAGACACCGAAGCATCGGACAACGGCACAAGCATTGAAGGGACGACTTAAAATGACTGGAAGGAAGAAAATGTATACATCAAGAGGCATCACATAAAGTAAGTCTTTACACCAGCATTAGGGGATGTTCATCAATGTGCAGTGAGTGAGTGATTGCCCTAAAATTATTGCTCTGAATCCCCTTGTGATAGCACAAAGTAAGGGACAGGTTCTCTTTATGAATACCTCAGGGGTCACCAATGGACCCCATTAAAGCTGATTTGTTAAAAAGAAAAGGAATGCAGCCACCACATCTAGCAGGCAGGCTGTAATATATTACATTTTCTGGGTTTATATGCACTGTAAATCTGCCACTTTAGGTCTGATGTTCAGATCTCAGTAAAAATGTATTATTTAAAGTCATTCTGTATTTAGTTTAAAAAGTACAAAGTTTACAAAAAAAACACTCCCTACAAGAAAAAAGGTTAATACCCCTCCTGCCATCTGTGCTGCCCACCTCTGCTGTCATTACAAGATACACTGGCTGAAAAGTCTTCACCATCTGAGGCTTCTTGGAGTGTCGACTGCCTGGTGTCCTTTTGCCATGAATTTGCATGTACACAGGCGCCCACACCCTTACAGCATAAATTCAGAAGTGTTTTCCCTACCAGGGAGCCCAAGGTTCTGCGTACAGCCTTCTTTATGAGTCAATGTCTGTACGTGGCTGTAGGCTAGGGATAGGCAAACTCCAGCCCTCAAGCTGTGGTGCAACTCAAAATTCCGTTGCAAGATAGCCACGGGCATGACTCCCAGAGAGAAATGCTTGATGAGATTTGTACCACAGCTGGAGGGCCAGAGTTTGCCTACCCCTGCTGTAGGTGATTATACTCTGTTCCTAGCATACACCCGCAGATGCGCATGTACGTACGACCCTGGATGCTGACAGTTTCTGTCCCATGTATTGTCGCAGTAACCTGTTTGCTGCCCACATATTGTCATGATTGCCTGTTTGTTTCTTGTATATTGTAATGATGAATTACCACAAAATGATACAGAACTATAAATATCCCATATCATTTTCTATATTCATACATAAAAATATGTGATGGAAAAACGTGACAGATCTGAGCCACAAATTGACCCCTTAGTGACACAGCTTCCAAATTTTTTTTTAAATCCTGGGGACCGGAGCAATTTTGTCATTTTTGTGTTCGTTTAACCATAATTTCCATCTTCATCATTCATTGCACCTACACATGTTATATACTGTTTTTTAAAGGACAAAATGGGCTTTTATTTGATGTGACATATGCTTATATACTGTAAATTCTAATTTTTTTATAGAAAAATATTCAAAAAACATTGAAAAAAAACAAATTTTTCAGTTTTGGCAATAATAACGTGTCCATAATTAGTGTAGCTAACAGAAAGAAATTCATAATAAATTATTTCATTTGTTCTGATTTATAGGGTAAATCATATGTCTGGGATTTCAGTTTACTTTGGAAGTCATCGGTCACAAAATACAAGGAGTAAAATACAATTTTAGTGTGGAACAATTTTAGAATGTGGTTTGTCTCCTATCTTTAATAGCCTCCTCTGCATTATATTTTCTTATCATGTTTTATTAAACAAATCTTTTTTTTACTTTTTTACATTTTTAAAAACTTTTAAAAACAGTTTAAAACTTTTTTTTTTACAAAAAAACTAGGGGACACTAAAGGGTTAATTTTTTTATTTACAGGGGCTTTGGATATTTAGTATTTTGAGGAGACCCTCTTGAGTCTAAGGGCTTGTTCACACCAAATCCAGTACGTTCAAGCACCGTTGGTTGCTGGAACACACAGGATTTCATAGAGGAAGCCTCCCTGTGTTCTGGGGTGGGAGGGGGCATGGTGGCGCATTCAAGTCAATGACACCTCACTCACGCCACCTGCTCTGCAGTGTGATCGCCCACACCAGAATACATGGCACAGCAATGCCCGAGGTGAGGTGGGATCGTAAAAATAGGGCAGACGCTATTTTTTGCAATCGCACCGCACGCCCCAGAACACAGGGAGGTTTCTTCTATGCTATTTAGGGCATTCAAGCCACTAACTGTGCTGGAATGCACTGGATTTGGTGTCAACAAAATCTAAGACAGCGGTGGACAACTCCAGCCCTCCAGCTGTGCTTTAACTACAAATCCCAACATGCTTCGGCCTCTGGGAGTCCTGTAACTGTCAGTCTTGCAATGCCTCATGGGACTTGTAGTTTCACAAAAGATGCAGGGCCAGCATTCCCTACTTTGCCTTGCCTTGGTCTAAAGCATCTCGTTACCAGGAAGGTAAGAAACTGATTGCACCAGAGATATAGCATGTCTCTCCTTTAATAAAAAAACAAACCTCCTTTGCTCTGAAATGTTTAATTTGAAGGTGACGTTCCACTTTAAATTCCTAAAGTGCAGGTACATATGTAAAGCAGGAACATATAAATGCTTGTAAATATCATGACATACTTGTAGTGTTCCCCAGGGTTCCTAGGGAGCTCTCATATGTAAATATTGACTTGGATTCCTGAAGTCTTGGCTGACCCAACTCTCTAGCATTCCAAGCTAGATCACTATTACTCCATCACTATGATGAACAGATTCACTGGGGTGGAGCTAACCATGACTTTAGGAAGTGTCTTATTGCATATGAGAATTCCTAGAGAGGTATACGTGTTTATATATGTGCCTCTAGTTCATAAGGTAATCACAGGCTTATTTTATTAGACTTATGTTAGGGAGAATGTTTTAGAGTTAAAGAATTTACCCTGGAAGTGGGGCTACCCCCGCACTGTAAGGGTTAAATGTTCATTTTGGTCAAAGGGTTGAAATAAAGCACTTTTACTGCTCACCTCTCTACCCTGCCACTCCGGCTGCGGAATATCCCTCAGCGTCCTATGGACCTACATAAGACATGATGACGTCAGCGGCCCTTGGAGCACTGGAGCCCAGGGGAGAAGAAACTGTGGGTACAAGTCTAGCATTCTGGAGGGAGCCAGGATCAGGTAACTAATTCTGCTTTGTTCCAGCCCCTAGACAAAATCAGCACTTTACCCTTGCAGTGCAGGGGGTAGCCCCACTACAAGGGTATGTTTTTTTTTTATGTGCCCAGAGTTCTCCTTTAATTTATATGTATAATAGCATAGGTTTGTAATGACACTTCACAATATTATGTGTTATGTATTTCATATGTATGAATTCCAGTGTCCTTCACAAGAAGATGAAGTCATATAAGTATTCATAGGCTTATGTGCCAGCTGTGCATTCAAAAGCATAATTGGACAAAATGAATGCAGGACAAAAAGCACATCTTTTTATTTTGATCCTGGGACTAGGTGCAATGTGTAAGATTGTTATTTTCTCCTTCTCTACCACAGCAACAGACTGGAGGTAAGCACTGTTTCCAGACAGATGGAGGCTGTACCCATGGTAACAGTGGTGAATAGTCCTGTATCAGCACTAGGTCCTATAGCAACAAGATGACATGACTAGGATTCTACGGAAAAGGAGAACCACTAAGCTATCCAATAGCAACCAGGAGAAGCTCTGACAATTCTCAGCAACAGTTACCATAGGAACACGTGAAGATGCAGAATTTATAAAGTAATGGTTTGATAGGCTTGTCTGTGGAATTAAACTGGGTGTGTGAGCAGATCTGCGTCTGCGTTGGGTGCTGTGGCCAGACAGTACAGAACAAAGACAAAGGAGACTGTGATGCAGCATACACAGGACTCTGCACATCAGACACAATGATCCTTTTTATTGCTTTCACAGATATGATGCTGGAAACACTCTCATATTTCTTTCAGATGATGGTTTGTATGTCTACAGGCAAGTCTAAAGCCACAACACTTGAATATAAATAACATTAAATTCCTATGCACAACAAAATGCTACTCGTGGTATCCATTAGTGAGGCATATGGTACAACAATGGTTCCTTACCATTTCAATCACCCATTCTGTAATGTTTTCACTGCTAGAGGCTTATGTGCACTATCTATCTATCTATCTATCTATACAGTATATCCTCTATTTATCTATACAGTATATCCTCTATCTATCTATCTATCTATTTCTCTATCCAGTATATCCTCTATCTATCATCTATTAATCTATCTCTCTCCATCTAATCTATATATCCACTATTCAACTATCTATCCATCAATCTATCTCTCTCTCTCTCTCTAATCGATCATCTATCTATCCACTATCTAGCTATCTATCATTATTATATTATTATTATTATACAGGATTTATCTAGCGCCAACAGTTTGCGCAGCGCTTTAAAATATAAAGAAGACATTACAATCACAATACAATTCAAGACAAGATGGTAAGGAGGGCCCTGCCTGTGAGGGCTTACAATCTAAAAGGGAGGGACAAGTAATGCAGGAGGAGATAGCTTTGTGGGAATTAATTGTATTAGAACGTGATGGTTGAGTGGTTCGGTTCAGGTGGGATAGGCTTCCCTGAAGAGATGACTCTTAAGGGATCGCCTAAAGGCAGTCAGAGTGGGGTAGAGAGTTCCATAGGATGGGAGAGACTCTAGAGAAGTCCTGGAGGCGAGCATAGGAGTAGTTGACGGAGCTGGAAAGCAGGAGGTCTTTTGAAGAGCGGAGGGGACAGTTAGGGTGATACTTTGAGACCAGGTTGGAGATATAGCCGGGGCAGAGTCGTGGATGGCTTTGTAAGTGGTTGTTAATATTTAGAATTTTATCCTTTGGGCGAGTGGAAGCCAATGCAGGGATTGACAGAGGGGGGTTGCAGACACTGAGCGGTTGGTTAGGTGGATGAGTCTGTCAGCAGCATTCATGATAGACTGAAGGGGGGATAGCCTGTGTAGTGGAAGGCCAATGAGGAGGGAGTTGCAATAGTCAAGACGGGAGATAACAAGTGAGTGGATGAGTAATTTTGCGGTTTCCTTGGTGAGGAAGGGGCGTATTTTGGAGATGTTACGAAGGTGAAGGCGGCAGGATTTGGATAGTGATTGGAGTGAGTGGGGAAGAAAGGTGAGGTCCGAGTCAAGGATGACACCTAGGACCTTGGCATGGGGGGAGGGCTGGATAGTTGTGTTATCAATCTCAAGTGAAAAGTTGGGGGAAGATGCATGCGCGGGAGGAAATATCATCTATCTATCTATCTATCTATCATTTATCTATGATATGCATGAACGTGTGCTGCTTATATACCTGTTTGTCATTCATTCCAATGGGCTGCCATTGGGGTTTTTTACACATTTTTTGCAACATCCAGACAAAGATAAGCGTTTTGCCTGCCGCATTTGGGGTGCCATTAACAAGTAATGTTGCCACAAGTGCTTCACGTGTTTTTCCATGTTGTTCCAATGCGCATGCCTTAGGGCTGCGTTCAAGAGCACAGCAAATTTATTTTGGCAGCTGCTGGCTCATTGGCTGCCGGCTCTGTTCATTTAAAGATTTTCCAACCGGCTCCTTTGATCAGCTGATTGAGGGATGACGACCAAAGGGTGCCAATAGCGGCACCACTGTGCCAATTTCGGCTGGTTCCTGAAGAACCGGACCAAATTCCCATAATGTAGGGCCACCTTAAAGCTGGGTACACACAGATCGAATTAGCTGCTAAATCGGCCATAATTCAATCCGTGGGTACCCCTATCTCCTTGATCATGTCAAGGGGCACGCTGGAAAATTGTCGGGCCAATCAATCAGCTGCAAGCACTTTTCGTTTATTCTGACAGTGGCAGAATATAACGTACACAGCGGGAGACTTGTTCATCTACGCTGTTAGCATGGATAGAGGAATCTGTAAGGTACTTATCAAAAAGCCGTTCATGCGTGCACCTTGTAACATGGCCCTGTTCTCAAGATTATGGGCAAACATGCTCTGAACAGTGGGCGTGTGTGTATCGGAGCTCATGCACGCAGTTGCCCACACAGACATGCGCGTGGAAATATGCACAAACATACTGACATAAAAATTCCTTCAATTGTGAGTAGTTCCCTATTATTGTTTTCTACCAATAAAGCACGGTGGTGGTGCGTTCGTCTTTGTTTTGTTACTAGTGAGAGTTCTCTAATCTGTCTGAGGAGCAGCACCCCTGTAGCTGTGTCACATACGGAAAAGTTTGAGAATCACTGACAAGCGCCAGGAAACCTTTTTTGAATATTCCTTGTACATGATTCTAGCTTGTGACCCCAACTTGGCTGCTCTTACTGATTTGGCACCACATATCTGCATCTGATCCGCTGTGTGTGACCCCGACGACGATCCTGATCCACCTGTGGTTCCCGCTGGGCTCTCGTACATGGACTCTGTGCTGTTATCCTGCAAGTCAGCTCCAGCCCATAACTTCATGCTGCTACTTAGTCTGTAGTGCAGTCCCTGTCATCACATTCTCCAGGCCATCGCACTCAAGCTCCGATACAGAACCTGCGTTTTACCATCGCAACAGCACTTGTGCGTCCCTGTGTCCTCACTCCTGTCATCACCTCCAGGGGAGTCGGACAAGTGATGCAAGGGCAGCCCTCTGTTCAGCTCAGTCTTTATCCAGGTACGTGACAGAATCTGTCAGATTTTCTGGCTGAACAAAACTAATTTCTACTTGTATACCCAGCTTTAGTCTTAAAATGTATGTAAATTCAAATAATGCATTTCTCTTTTTTGCTCCTTTAGGACTGTTTAATATGTCATTGGAAGCTTTTTGTTATAGCTATTTGGTAAGTGCAAAAACCCTATAGATCTTGTCAGAAATTTAAAGATGTCCTGTGTTCCCTGCACACTTCCTATGCTATCTCAAAGAGCCCTCCTGGTTACCTTGGACTACAGAACGATTAGCCTTCATGCTGTAGAGATGAAAAAGTGGAAGTGGTGGTGCAGTTTGGCAAAAGACAACGGGCAGAGCTGACACCACTCAGGCCACAAAAAACTGTGTGTTGTCAGCCTAGAACAGGACTTAGGAGCAGAGTGCATTTCTGGCAGATCAACAGGGATTTGTTTTTGTAGTTGCAGGGTCTTAAAAGGGATAAAACAATGTTTGTTTTCTTTGCCTTGACACACGCTTAAAGCTACACAGTTGATTTTAAGTCACATGGCAGAGCAACTAAAATCCCTCCAATCACCACCTAAATGTTAAAACAACAAGCTCTGTATGGTGCAATCTATAAACAACACAGGCTTAGCATTGTGACTGTTTCTGCTTGTCAGCGGGAACTTTTTTCTGACTCTTGAAATAAAATAATAAATAAATAATATTGAATGTTCTTGTCTTTTAGGAAGCTAGATAAGCATCTTGTTTCTTTACACCATTTATTTATTAGAGGCAAGGTATATTGATAAACACCAGATTGACTATATTTCTAATGGTAAAGAGAAAAACTACTAATCATTCATACAATATTTTTACCAATAATTCATTAAAAAAGTGATCAATAAAAATTGATTGCCTTGTAGCTGCTTCTTTGTCAAAAGCTTTAGTTGGCAAGGATTAAATAAAAGGTATATCTGTATCAAAACCCATACAATCAAGTAAGTTTCCCCTACTGGATGTGGCACAATGGGGGGAATTTATTAAACCTGGAGTAGACAAAATCTGAAGCAGATTTGCACTGCAACCAATCAGCTTCTATCTCTCATTTTCAAATCTCAAACTGAAACTGAAGAGAGAAGCTGATTGGTTCCCTTGGGCAACTGCTCCAGATTTTGTCTACTCCAGTTTGATAAACTCCCCCATTGAGTCTAATGCAACTGTGAAAAAATGTTTATAGATAAACAGATTAAAAACAAAAATAATTCAACACAGAATTTGTCAAGGCGCAGATATTTCAACATGCGTTTGATCAAAAGACAAGTCAACCAAAAACTGTTGACAAACCAATAACAATGCACATATCTAATTTTCTTTCATATTGGTCTGTTAAAAATACCATTGAAAGCATTTTGTTATATACGTTTAGCAAATGCAATAATTGCCTATTGATCCTGCTTGAAATCTTCAGAACTGATAGTCAGCTTAAGCAGAAAGCATAGGAAGCTATCAGTTACATTGCTCCTAGCTATCTCTGTGGACTACAAAATACCTTACCCTATGTTATTGAGAAAAGAGGGGGAGGTGTTCTGTTTTCTTAAGGTAACAACGTTGCACCTCTTTAGAGACAGTACAGTTTGTGAATGTTGTCACTCTAGAGCAAGAAGGGTGTTACTGGCAGAATGACAAGGTGAAAATAAAAGAAGGAAGCCTAAAAAAAATAACAGTAATGCATCCACCACAACTGGTAAGCTGCAAAGATATTACATTTTGCTCTTGGGTTTAGATATACTTTAAAGGATAAGTGCAATTTAAAACAAAGTTCACTTATCCCCTTTTCCTCTTTATTCTGTTTAACCTAACCCACCCTCCCCCTTCACAAATGCATAGTTACCTTGATCTGGCAGCCACAGGCTCTGGTGATTGTTTATATACAGCACCGCAAATCTCATTGTGCTGGTTGCGTCTGTGCAATACAGCCCTATAGACATTCATCGGGCTGTGTGCGGAGGCCAGAGACTGTGGGAGACAGCCATATAAAAGTCTATAGGGCTCTAATGTGTAGGTTAGACAAGGAAACACTAGAGACTGCTGCCCCTGGATTGAGATAAGTATGGATTTGTAGTGGGAAAGGGTTAGGTCAGGGTACAGGGTCAAAAAACAGTGAGTAATGAATCCAGATCAAACATACATTGCCCAGCAAAGTATTTCATAACATTTTTGCTAGAGCATTTACAGTCATTATGTTTCTAAACGGCGGCCTCCAACTCTCTAAGCTCGGCTTCTGAACGTCCTGTCCAGTACACGATCACAAGGGACAGCAGAGTCTAATATACAGCAACTGTCCATCTACTAGCCTGGAGAAGGGTGGAGCGGGACAGCAGGGGGGAGGACAATGGGTTGCCTCGCTGTGCTTATGTGTGGATTACTAGCACACACAATGGTGGCTCCATAGGGCCCTGCAAAGGAAATTAACCACCGTAAAACAAGATATCAGGGCAAGTGCTCAGAGGATTGGCTGATTCTGCAGAAAGCTATACCTTTTAAACATCAAGGAGCAGCATTCATTGTAAGAGATTTAATCAGCACTGGAAATAGCTGAAAAACATTTTGACTTTAATGTGCATGTATCCTTTAAATGACATAACAGTTCCTTACATCTTAAAAAAGGACTGCTATGGTAAGATTTATGGGTTTGGACTTCCAGGTACCCACACCTGCAAGAGCTGTTTTGAGGGAGTTACATTTTCCCAAATTAGAACTTATTTTATATAAAGTAGAATATCAAGACAAGACACAGAGAGCGCCTCCATCGCGTAAAAACTTTTTATGTAAACAAATAAAACTGGTACAATGGTGCTCACAAAAGTCGAATAAAAATAGGCATGTAATGGTCAGAACACGAGGTGCTTAGCCACCGGCTGTTCGTCCTCCCTGATGGTTTACGCGTTTCTGAGATCACGCCTCCTTCTTCAGAACCAATGAAGTAGAATACTCCAAGGTGGTGAACAACACAGCTGGGAAGAATGGTGGACAGATATTGCAGTGACTAGAAACCGGGGTTAGGACTTGGTTTCATGTAATAGCTTCTAAATACATGATTTCACGCTGAATGCAAAAAATAATAATTTCCTTATTAACGCATTGTATAGAAAAGAAACACATATATGTGTACTATCAAAAGAAAGCCCAATCCTGCTAAAATTCACTTAGATGTCACAAGGGGTAGGATAAGGACTAATATGAAAACTAACACAGTCCTCAAATATTAAAAACCAGTAGGGGTATTAGGAGATCCTTCACATTCATGTGCATTCATTTAAGTCTGTTGCATTAAAGTGGATGTCCACTTTTGTAGTCAGATTTGAGGAAACCCATTTGTATGTTTGTTATGCGTATCTATTCATACAACATATCTAAAAATATATATATTTTTTAAAATTTTCTTACTAGGGATGCATCGAAATTTCGGTCGCCAAAATGTATTGGCCGAAAGTGCCATCTTTCGGCCAAAATAATGGTGCGTCCCTGCTTTCCCTGCTCCCCGCTGGGCGCTGCTCTAACACAGTGCAGGGTCCAGCGGGGAGGAGAGAAACTGTCACAGGAGGCCGATCGGTGCGGGAGAGGAGAGCGATGTGAGCGGCCGACGTCTCTCCTCCCGCACTGCTCAGTCTCCTGTCACAGATTAGGAGATCGGTCTGTGGGCAGAGACAGCTTGCAGTGCTAACACAGGAGGCTGAGCTCTCCTCCCGCGCCAACCTCCTGTGACAGATGAGAGCAGCGGTGAAGGGGCGGAGACAGCTATCACAGGAGGCCGGGCTGGCAGTACGGGGGGACAGTGGAGTGACA